>NC_069507.1:206699559-206999559 GCF_027579735.1 Bombina bombina
CAATCTTTTCTTAAAGTCTTCACAACTCTAAGAAAGTTTTTTTTGTAACTTGCTAAGACTTTCAAGATATAGTACTGCTCAGTTTTATTTGTAGATATTAAAACATCAAGTTAGAATTAAAGTTGTATTGCATCACTGTAGGTTATAAGTTCTGTACACTTAAAACAATGGTAAATTCAAAATGAAACATTTATGTAATACATGCAAATTTAAACAACTTACCAGTTTTCTTCTATTATCTAATTTGCTTCTTTCTCTTGGTATCCGTTGTTGAAAAGCATTCCTAGGTAAGCTCAGGAGCAGCAATGCACTACTGGGATCTAGCTGCTGATTGCTAGCTGCACATATATGTCTTCTGTCATTGGTTCCCCAGATGTATTCAGTTCTTGCTGCATCTTCAAGAAATGATACCAAGAGAATGAACCAAATTTTGTAATGCAAATAAATTTGAAAATTGTTTGCTCTATTTGAGTTACAAAAGAAAAATGTTTGGTTTCATGTCCCATTAATATTGATGTATAGTATATATGTTAATCCCTTGGTTCACTTTAACGAAAATTAACCAATGCATCAAAATATATGTAGACAATCATTATCAATAAAATTGTAATAATTGTATTTGCATTAAAAAAGCAAAATGAATGAAGATTAAACATTATTCTTATTACTCTAGTTTGTTACATTGCATATGCTAATGTTTCTTAAAGATTGCAAAATAATAAGATTAGTTTTACATTTAATAAATGAAAATGCAAATGATACATTGTGATACATAGCGTGGCCGAGATTCACTAGTATATATGAATTGTGATAAATAAGTAATCCATCTTAAACCTTTTTGTTAGTTTTTTATTTAGTATAGATTGGATTTTTTAAAAGTGGTGAAAATGAAAGACACTGGGCCCATGTTTTAAATGGCATGCGGCCAGCTTCTCAACTTGAGCAGCTGTCTGCATGCCTTCACTGCAGTGGATATATTCTTCCTCTGGTTTGTATGCTTCATTAAAGGACCAGTAAACACAGCAGATTTGCATAATCAACAAATGCAAGATAACAAGACAATACAATAGCATTTACTCTGAATTTCAAATGAGTAGTAGATTCTTTTCTAACACATTTTAAAGTTATATATATTTCCACTCCCCCTGTACCATGTGATAGCAATCAGCCAATCACAAATGCATATACGTATAGTCTGAGTTCTTGCACATGCTCAGTAGGAGCTGGTGACTCAAAAAAAGTGTAAATATAAAAGACTGTGCACATTTTTTTTAATGGAAGTAAATTGGAAAATTGTTTAAAATTACATGCTCTCTCTGAATCATGAAAATTTAATAAAGCCTGAGTGTCCCTTTAAACACTCTGATGAGTGTCTAATGCCCTCCCCTTCACTCGCGCAAGAGAAGGGACTGTCACTCACCAAGAGCGAGTGAGCTCTCGTGATGTCTCTTTGCCACCTCTGAGGTCTAATGACCGCTGCTTCTTACATTGCAGGAAGCAGGCTCGCATGTGTGAACATGCATCACAAGGGCTCCAGAGCAGCTCACGCTACTTAGTACAGGAAGCCTATTGTACTCATAAATGTTTTATCAGCCATATGAAAGAAACACAAGGACATTTTGACATCCTGAATATATATATGAAGTAATAGTTGTTTAATCATTTAACTGCGGAGCCATTTCTACCACTATGGTAAGTTGCTTGGATTGTTTTCACATTTAAGCCCCACTATAGGTCATTTTTTCAGTGTGAAAGCCAAACATATTATATATTATTTTATACATCAGATGCAGCAGATTAAAACTATACCATTATTTTATGTACATATCATGACATGTGAAAACTCAACAAACGTGTAAAAGATAGTGTGTTATTTATTTTTCTACATTTTAATCTAATGAAGAAGAAATTGGGCACAGTAATATAACTTTGATCCGTACATAGGGGCTACCATGAGCCTCTACTCAAATAAATCCACATTTATATTGCAAAAACGATCAACTGGCTATAAAACCCTATATAGGGATTTTATTTTAAAATCGCTAATACTTAACCTCTTCACCATATAAAGTATGGCAAATTTCAATCATCCTGATCCATTCAGGATGATTGACAGACTCTGCTCACACATGACTGGCTGCCTACAAGCAGGGGGCAGAATTGCAATGCCTGCTGGCTTTGAGGCAGGGTGTATGACATTCATGATAGCAAACCTTATCCACTTGACCTATGATAAGTGGGGCCCATTGTGTGTATGACAATTATGTGTCGTTATATACATTTAAAGGGTTAAATTTAAACTAGTATACTAGTGTCAGTTGTGCAGCTCTTATGAATGTTTTTTGGCTAATAGGTACATGTTAATAGTGCTCAATGAGCAATAACACAAAGTGTTTAATTATCAGCTAATGAGCATTTGTAGGAAGTATAAATTTAATATTGCTATATTACTTTAAATCTATATAGCTTTTATTTCACTTTTTTTGTGTATTTTTTTTTTTTTTTAAGATGTTGAAATGTTATTAATTCCTTAAGATGACAATTTCTTTTGTGTGCAGTGCCCCTTTAAAGGAACATTAAACTGCTACATTCACATACAGTAGGATAGTTACTAATCATCAGGTACTTCCTGTACCTTCAGCTCTCTTTAAAAGCCATTCTTTTTAAAAAATGTTATAATCTAGCTGGAAAAGCTTTGCCTTTGATACTGGGTGCCGCTATCTTGTAGTTTGTGTATTGTTACATCATGTGATAGAAGCAGTGCAATTTCATAGATCTGTGATGTTACAGTAATAAATAAAGTATATTGCAAAGTGTATCACTACAAGCAATTAAACATGTTTTTATATTATAATCTTAAGGTGTTTAATATCACTTTAGTCATTTTTAAGGGAAAAGCTTTGTAGTGAATACTAACAAATGTTTTCACTTAAAATTTAACAAGGGGTATCATGTTACTAGCATAGATACAATTTTAAATAACTTTCCAATTTACTTCTATTATCAAATTAGCTTAATTCTCTTGCTATCTTTTGTTGAAGGAGCAGCAATGCACTAATAAGAGCTAGTTGAACACATGAGACACGTGTAACTACCAATCACCAACTGGCTGCCAGCAGTGTGGGATATGTACATATTTTCTGCAAAGGATAACAAGAAAACAAAGTAAATTTGAAAACAGGAGTGAATTTCAAAGTGTCTTAAAAATACATGCAATATTTGTTTTATTTTTTAATTTTCCTATCCCTTTAACTTTAGTGTAAGTTTTGGCAGGGAGGGACTGTGATAGTGTGCCCCTGAAGTATTGTTTCAGAAGAACAAGACAGAGTTAAAGGGACATCGTGCACTGATATTTTCTGTAATAACATTTGATTTAGGCATTGTTTAAGTAGGCAAACTATTTATAAGGAACTAAATATGTTGCTTGTATCACAATTGTAATCACAATTTTGCAGTTTTTAATGATACTCACCAAGCCCTGTATACTTCAATGTATTCGTTCTTCTACAGGATTAGTTGCTCGCTCCATTCTTGGTCTGCAGTGCGCAAGCATTGGATTCCCTTTGATATAAGCGCTGTTGTGACGAGCACAATAAAAAGCTTGTTCACAGTAGCACTGTCAGATGTCAGATGTTAGAGCTCTGTAAAGTATCACAGTTTTTTTTTTTTTTTTTTTTGCAATGAATGGATTGGTACTAACCTGTTCTATAAAAGCTTGCTGGCCGGTCATCTCTTCTGCGACAGTGAACAGCTACTGTTTGCTTATGCATGCTGAGCTGCCAGAACTTGAGATGACCTGCAGGCAAGCTTATGGGGGACAGTTTAGAAGAAGCAAACCATCATTCAGGTAAGTGCAGATAATAGACATGCCCGACTGCGAGCCACCACATTATACGGTTAATGCTGTTGTATTATCGTATTGAAGTCTGTTGCACAAGCAGTTCATGCAGCAATTAGCAATTACACCCCTACAGGGCACTGCAGGGACATCTGCCCAATGACATACTGTTGTGTGCGCGCTCCTGTCTTTTAACTCTGTTGTTCTTGTGCACGCTCCTGTGAATAGGTCAACTATCAGCATATTATTAGCATTGTCTACAATTTTTTTTTTTGGACACACAATCTTTTTTTGGAAGTACACTTCTCTTTTTTGGAAATTTCACTGCCAGCATGTGTCAAAACACTGTCAAAAATAATTGCTGGTTCCCATTCTACTAAAAGAAGTGATGTCACAGCAATCTGTTTTGCTTTCAATTAAATATGGAGAAATAGCTGACAAAATCAATATTCCTTAGTACAAACAAGGCAGAATAAGCACTTTAGGCATGTTAAAGCATGTTGTATGGTAAATGACAACATAAAAAAACAACGTATATTCTGAAAGAAGACCGCATACTACAGCCAGTTTTCCTGCTACCATGAAAACTGTACTTAAAACATCAAAATCTATATTTAGTGTATAGTGCTGATACTGATACAAATGAGAATAATCATTTTTGACATGTTAAGCCATGTTGTATGTTACATGATAAATGTTAAAAGTTTACCTGAAATTATGCCAACGTTCTAGGGTTATCAGACATTTCTCCACATTTAATTAAAGCAAAGCAGTAGCTAGTTTCCAGGCAAACTACTGAACTTACTAACTGTGACATCACAAGTCATTTAACAATGGGAACTAGCATTTGTTTTTGCAGTGTTTTTCATGCTGAATGCTTAATTTAATTTTTTTTAAATAAATTGATTGTTCTTCCAAAATAAAAAAATAAAATAAAAAATTATATTTATAATTAGAGATTTGTATTCTAAAAAAAAGACATTATTTACAAACTTTAGCATGGACCAACAAGTATAATACTTAACAGTGTCAAAGAGTTTTTTAAAGAAAGTTTTTTTTTGTTAATTTTTTTAGCCAGGTAACTTATAGCTCTCAGCTACATCTCCTGCAGGTTTAGTACTAGGGATGGGCGGTTGTGCTGAAAGTGTAATTCATTTGGTAGAACGAATAGTCCTGTGGACATACGTTTTATACAATCATATGTTGATATGAATGAAAATTCGTTAAAATGTAATAATTGAATGTTATTTCCAGTTTTCAAATGCTACTTTAATTTTCGTATGTTCATAATTAGATTGAATAGCCACATTTTAAATTTCGAATGTAGCATTCGATTTAACAAATACTATTCAGCAGTTCAATAGTTCATGTGGTAGGGAATTTAGTAAATTGATACTTAATATATACAAATATCTAAATGTGAATGTTTCTATTTAAAATATTTCATAATTTGAATATTACATTTAAAAAAACACATTAGAAATACTATTACAAATATATCAATTAGAATTTTTTGAATTTGAATATTGCATAATTCTAATCAAATTCTTAGAAAATTTTGAATTGAAATATTTAAAGAAAGCATTAGAAATACTATTATATTAAAATAATGTTAGAATGATGCACAAATATTCAAAATTCAAAACGAACAAATTTTTTAAAAAATATTTTTTTTTTCAAAAGTTGCAAAACATTCACCCATCCATATTGAGTACCTCTCTCCTTACTGTGGTTACCTAAGAAAACAATGCTGCTGGATTAAAAGGTTTTAACAAACATCGGACACCTGTATCCCATTAAGATTGCAATATCTGCACTGTTTACAGACCCTACCTGCAAACAGTGCCTATAGAAAGGATAATCTTTAACACTTTCAAATTTCAACTAGCAAAATGGTTTGTAAACTCCATTACAGGGACACACTCCTGATTCTACCTCAGCATGCTCTCAATGAAAGAGACTATGTTTCAGCAAAAGCAGACAAATAGAAAGAGGTGCATTTGAAAACAAATACATTTCAAAGTCATTTTATTTATTAAGGAGACACTAAACACTAATTATATTTTATGCACCTCCCGCTAATGGGTGCTGACATTTTGTAACCTAAGTTGCACTGCAGGTTTGTGAAAGAGAGTTGCTGCAAATGTGCAGACAGGTCAGCACTGTAGCAGGGATAGGCAAGGTGTCTGTACATGGGCACTGGTGTCCGTGACTAGCTCTTGCAGTGTCCGCCACAACCTTACTATATCTTTTCTTTCTGATTAAATAATAGGAATAAAAAAAATATGTAGTGTGAATAAAGTTAGTTATGGAATAAATAAAGCCTGAGTGAAATACTGCATGTGTATCTGCTTCTGTATAATAACACCCAGCTCTATACAAAGACACAGTAGTGACACTGGCACATCCGTATAGAGAGACAAGGGCTGGTTATAGGGTCAGTGGTATCTGCATCAGTATAATAACATCAGCACTATATAATGACACAGTAGTGACACTGGCACATGGGTATAGCCAGAGGAGGGCTGGTTATAGGATCAGTGGTGTCTGCATCAGAATAATAACAACCAACACTATATATCGACACAGTAGTGACACTGGCTCATGGGTATAGCCAGAGAAGGGCTGGTTATAGGATCAGTGGTATCTGCATCAGTATAATAACACCCAGCACTATACAAAGACACAGTAGTGACACTGGCACATGGGTATAGCCAGAGGAGGGCTGGTTATAGGATCAGTGGTATCTGCATCAGTATAATAACACCCAGCACTATATAATGACACAGTAGTGACACTGGCACATGGGTATAGCCAGAGGAGGGCTGGTTATAGGATCAGTGGTATCTGCATCAGTATAATAACACCCAGCACTATATAATGACACAGTAGTGACACTGGTGCATGGGTATAGCCAGACAAGGCCTGGTTATAGGGTCAGTGGTATCTGCATCACTATAATCACACCTAGCACAATATAATGACACAGTAGTGACACTGGTGCATAGGTATAGCCAGAGGAGAGCTAGTTATAAGATCAGTGGTATCTGCATCAGTATAATAACACCCAGCACTATAAAATAATGTTTTTAATTTCAAATATACCTTGGTGTCCTTCACTAAGGTCTGTACTTTGGAAAATGTCTGCCGCAGCCTTTGTCTATGCCTATCCCTGCACTGGAGTGAAGGAATAACCTCAATACTGGGCTCCATTACATATGTGGGGTCGCCCGCAAAAGCCGCCGCCGGTTTTAACGCAATTTTGGTATTACATATATGGCGCCGCATATAAATGTGGCACGTATATTTCACCCGTCAGCCGCTACTTTTACTCCCATAAGCTAACATAGAAATTTATCACAAATCGGTATCACATATTTAGCGCAAGGACTTGCGCGGTGAAAATTGAGAAATTTTACTCCATTTTCACCTTGCCACACATAGGCAGGCACAGCAAGCCTTGCGCTAAGTATGTGAGCACCGTAACTCCCTTAAAATAGTAACTTAACGCATGCGCAATATCTGTCTACCTCCTGAAAATAACTAACACCTAACGCATGCACAATATCTATACCTGTCAACCACAATAACTAATAAAGTATATTAACCCCTTATCTGCCATTAACTCACATCGGAACTAAAAGTTTTAACCCCTAAACCAACAACCCCCCACAACGCAATATGCCTAATTAAACTGTAAAGATCTCCTGTTATAGAATGCACAGAACTCATGAATGCACCATTGTTCAACTTCAAGAACTTTTTATTAACTGAAGATAACACACCCATTTCACTGTTATACCTCATACTTGTCCCTAGTGTTAGAATATATGAACTGCAACAAATATAAACAGCAACAACTGGAAGAAACCATTATATTATATATTCATTACATCTCCCTTCTAAAAAAATAAATAAAAATAAAACAATATATATATTAGATAGAAAGAAATATACATTTAAAAAAAAAAAAAAAAAAAAAACAAGCAAACAAAGCACACAGTTACGTAGTGTCAATATCTTCACAATACTTTGGCTTGATTCTCCGTCCATATCTTAATAATCTACTGGGTGGCTCAACTTGTGCTGTTTCTGTCGTGCTAGGAAGAATCACATTGGAACTGTGATCAGAGAGTTGTGTGGTTGGTGTTGTACTCAGTAATTGCAACTCCTGTATGTCCACATGTGAAGCATCAGTTGAGCTTAGATTCTCATTTATATCACTATGTGACATCCTTGGTGGTAAATAAAGTACTGCATCTGGAATATTTGTAACTCCTGTACAGGGAGTGCAGAATTATTAGGCAAATGAGTATTTTGACCACATCATCCTCTTTATGCATGTTGTCTTACTCCAAGCTGTATAGGCTCGAAAGCCTACTACCAATTAAGCATATTAGGTGATGTGCATCTCTGTAATGAGAAGGGGTGTGGTCTAATGACATCAACACCCTATATCAGGTGTGCATAATTATTAGGCAACTTCCTTTCCTTTGGCAAAATGGGTCAAAAGAAGGACATGACAGGCTCAGAAAAGTCAAAAATAGTGAGATATCTTGCAGAGGGATGAAGCAAAGCTTCTGAAGCGTGATCATCGAACAATCAAGCGTTTCATTCAAAATAGTCAACAGGGTCGCAAGAAGCGTGTGGAAAAACCAAGGCGCAAAATAACTGCCCATGAACTGAGAAAAGTCAAGCGTGCAGCTGCCAAGATGCCACTTGCCACCAGTTTGGCCATATTTCAGAGCTGCAACATCACTGGAGTGCCCAAAAGCACAAGGTGTGCAATACTCAGAGACATGGCCAAGGTAAGAAAGGCTGAAAGACGACCACCACTGAACAAGACACACAAGCTGAAACGTCAAGACTGGGCCAAGAAATATCTCAAGACTGATTTTTCTAAGGTTTTATGGACTGATGAAATGAGAGTGAGTCTTGATGGGCCAGATGGATGGGCCTGTGGCTGGATTGGTAAAGGGCAGAGAGCTCCAGTCCGACTCAGACGCCAGCAAGGTGGAGGTGGAGTACTGGTTTGGGCTGGTATCATCAAAGATGAGCTTGTGGGGCCTTTTCGGGTCGAGGATGGAGTCAAGCTCAACTCCCAGTCCTACTGCCAGTTTCTGGAAGACACCTTCTTCAAGCAGTGGTACAGGAAGAAGTCTGCATCCTTCAAGAAAAACATGATTTTCATGCAGGACAATGCTCCATCACACGCGTCCAAGTACTCCACAGCGTGGCTGGCAAGAAAGGGTATAAAAGAAGAAAATCTAATGACATGGCCTCCTTGTTCACCTGATCTGAACCCCATTGAGAACCTGTGGTCCATCATCAAATGTGAGATTTACAAGGAGGGAAAACAGTACACCTCTCTGAACAGTGTCTGGGAGGCTGTGGTTGCTGCTGCATGCAATGTTGATGGTGAACAGATCAAAACACTGACAGAATCCATGGATGGCAGGCTTTTGAGTGTCCTTGCAAAGAAAGGTGGCTATATTGGTCACTGATTTGTTTTTGTTTTGTTTTTGAATGTCAGAAATGTATATTTGTGAATGTTGAGATGTTATATTGGTTTCACTGGTAAAAATAAATAATTGAAATGGGTATATATTTGTTTTTTGTTAAGCTGCCTAATAATTATGCACAGTAATAGTCACCTGCACACACAGATATCCCCCTAAAATAGCTAAAACTAAAAACAAACTAAAAACTACTTCCAAAAATATTCAGCTTTGATATTAATTAGTTTTTTGGGTTCATTGAGAACATGGTTGTTGTTCAATAATAAAATTAATCCTCAAAAATACAACTTGCCTAATAATTCTGCACTCCCTGTATTTGTAATTCTGTTATGACGCAGATGTACTCTGTTGCACCGGTAATCTTTGCCATTCTCGGTGCGGACAATGTATGAGCGTGGTGCACTTGTTACTTTGGTTACCACTGCAGGTTTCCACCTGCCTTCTAAATTTTGCATTATTACCCTATCGCCAAACTCACAAGGTTTTAGAAATTTAGACCCACGATCATAGTACTGTTTCTGCCTGTTTTTTAATGATTTCACTCGCTGTTTAACCATTGCAGGATTCTGTACTTTGGAGGCAAGTTGTGTAGGTGTTGAAGGCAAAACTGATTTCAAACATCAACTCATAAGTAATTGTGAAGGTGATGAAATTCCATCTATTGGGGTGTTATGGTAGTTTAGAATACACAGGTATGGATCTTGATTAGTTTGGACTGCTTTTTCCAAAATGTTCTTTGCAATTTGAACGTATTTTTCAGCTAAGCCATTTGACTGTAGGTAATGTTGGCTGGACAATGTGTGTTTGAAACCCCATTCTTTTGCAAAGTTTGCGAATTCCATTGAGGAGTACTGAGGACCATTATCTGATATTAACTCATCACATATGCCATGTCTTGCCAAGATAGATTTAATGACATGTATCACTGCACTAGAATTAGTGTCTCTTAGTTGAACTATTTCAAAATAATGACTGTAGTAGTCTACCATTATAAGATAGTTGTTATGGTTACATGTAAATAGGTCTGATGCAATTCTTTGCCAAGCTCTCTCTGGCTGTACTCTTGTTACCATTGACTCCTTTTGGTTTGCTCTTTGATTTTCTTGACATGTTGCACAATTATTGACCATGTCTTCAATCTGTGAATTCATTCCAGGCCAATATAAGATATCCCTACCACGTCTTTAACACAAGGCTATTCCAAAATGCCCTATATGCAGTTTTCTTATTATTTCTTTCCTGAGCTCCGGGAGAACCACAATTCTCTCCCCTTTAAAAACAATTCCATCAATTATTGACAGTTCTTTTCATACATTCCAGTAAGTTTTTAAGTCAACATTCATTTTGGCTTTTGAGTTTGACCATCCTTGCCTTATTATTGTGATCAAATTGACCATAGTTGCATCCCTTTCTGTTGCTAGTTGTATTTCTTTAAGTTTCTCATCAGTAGCAGGTAATTGTAAAAGTACAGAGTGCACTTGCTCTTCCAAGTCCCTTTCCTCTTTTTTGTCTTGTCCAGGCTTAAATGTCCTTGAAAGCATATCAGCTACTGGAATTTTATTGCCAAGTATATATACTACATGCATATCATATTTTATTATTCTTAGTATCATTGTTTGCCTTGGTGGAGCGGACACAAGTGGTTTTTTTCCACGATGCTCATAAGTGGTTTATGATCAGTCTCAACTGTGACTTTCTGCCCAAAGATGTATTGATGAAACTTTTCACAACCAATTACAATGAACAACATTTCTTTTTCTATTTGGGCAAAGTTGCGTTGCGTAGCAGTCATTGATCTGGAAGCATATGCAACAGGCCTGTCTTTCTGCATTAGCACTGCTCCTAAACCGAACTGAGAGGCATCAACCTGTATTGTTACCTCCTTCTTGGGGTCAAAATATTGTAATGCAGTTTCCGATGAAAGCACAATAAGACCTTTGACATCTTCAAAAACATCATTTATTGCGTCATTCCAGCTCCATAGTGCATCCTTTTGGAGTAGTTCTCTTAGTGGAGCTGTAGCTTCTGCTAGTCCAGGAAAAAACCTTGACAGATAATTAAATATACCCAGAATGGTTTTTAATTCCTTCGTAGAGGTAGGAGGATCCAGATGTTGTATTGCTGCTAATTTCTCTGGGTCTGCTTTTAGCCCATCTTGTGACAGAATATGACCAAAATATTTAACTTGGGTAACACCGATTTGCATTTTATCTGGGTTTAACTTCATGTTCCTCTCTCGACACTGTTCCAATAGTGTACACAGATTTTTATCATGTTCTTTCCGTGTAGATCCACATACCAGAAGATCACCTATAATTACATCTACACCATGAAGGCCTTCAATGATTTCATGTGCTTTTTTCTGAAATATTTATTGTGCTGAGGCAATACCAAAGGGAACTCTAGTAAAGCACCAGCTTCCAAACGGTGAATTAAAAGTGTTGAGCCTGCTGCTCTGTTCATCTAATTTGAGCTGCCAATATCCTGACTGAGCATCTAATGCGCTGAAGAATTTTTCATGTGCTAACTTGTGTGTGATGTCATCTAGAGTTGGTAAACTGTAGTGTTCTCGCATTATTTCTCTGTTTAAATCTCTTGGATCAATGCTTATTCTTAAAGCACTTGAATTTTTCTTTTCTACTGCAACCATTGAACTCACCCACTCAGTGGGCTCATCTAATTTTTCCAGCACTCCTAAATTTACCATGCAATCCAGTTCCTCTTTGAATTTGTCATTTATGGCAATTGGAATCCTTCTTGTTGAATTAATTACTGGATGTGCATCTGGTTTTAGTTTAATGCTGCATTCACCAGGCAAACAACCTAGCCCTTGAAACACCTCAGAAAATAGTTCCTCAACTTGTTGCTTAGATAAATCTTTGTTATACTGATCAACAGTCATGACTATTTTTTATAAGATTTAGCTGTTTACAGGCACTTAACTCTATAACAGGCTTTGCTGGGGTGTCTATAACATAACATTCCAAATTAAGTTTTTTGTTTTGTAACATGCATTGATATGAGCACTTTCCCAGTACATGTAGCCGGTGTCCTCCATAACCAACAAGTTTTTACAGACCAGACTTTTGAAGCTTACATATGTTTGCCAGCTTGTCATAATATGTGCTAGCAGGAATGCAATTTACTTGTGCACTTGTATCAATCTTAAATTTAATTGGTATGTTTTGTGTGCTCACAAGAATCTCAGCATATATTTAATCTTGTTCTACATTTGTTTTATCCACCATAGCTAGAAATATTGTACTTTGATCAATATCACTATCAGTTTCATTTTCATCTTGCTCCACTTGATTCACTGACTTCCTATACTTAGGTTATAGTGTTGATAGTGTTGTTTCTGCACACCCTGGCAAAATGGTTGTTTTTCTGATATTTGTAGCATATTTTTCCCTGTGATGGACACTGTGTATTCTTAATGTGTTTTGTACGACATTTAGTACAGCTTCTAGTTTGCTCTGCACAATCCTGCAGGTTATTTGCTTTTCTGCTATTAATCAGATTACTTTAACTTTTCCTTTGCACCATGTGTAAGACTTCTGTGTCTGTGTCACTATGAATTAACTGCATGTGAGTTCTAGATGTTTCATATGCTCTAGCTATTTTTACTGCAGAGTTTATGGTTAGATCCTCTTCTAGCAGTAATTTTTCCTGTACTTCTCTAGACTTTGATCCCATCATCTCTTTTATCATATCATCATAGTCATGAAAGGCAAAGTCTTTAGCTATGAGATGTAGCTGTGTGACCCACTCATCTATAGATTCTGTTTTACCCTGATGTCTTTCATAAAACACTTTTCTCTGTACAGTTATGTTTTTCTTAGGATTACAGTATGCCTCAAACTTCTCAAATAACACATTGGTATCCTTTTTATTTTCAGTAGATATAGCTCGACTTGCACTCCATGATCTGCATATATCTCTGCCTTTCTCTCAAATGCAAATGAGAAACTGTGCAGTCTTCTGCTCCTGTGTCCACTTGTCAGCATCAGGGCCAGCAAATAATAATTCCATGAGCTCTCTCCATCTTGTCAAATGCTCAGATAAATTGCCAGTATCAAAGTCCATAGGAGGCACTTGCTGTCTGCTTGCAGCCATGGTAAACATAAATAAATCTGTTTACTTCTGACACCATGTAAAGATCTCCTGTTATAGAATACACAGAACTCATTAATGTATCATTGTTCAACTTCAAGAACTTTTTATTAACTGAAGATAACACACCCATTTCACTGTTATACCTCATGCTTGTCTCTAGTGTTAGAATATATGAATTGCAACAAATATAAACAGCAACAACTGGAAGAAACCATTATGATATATTCATTACCTTAAACTATTAACCCCTAATCCGCAATTCACCCACATCGCAAACTACCTAATAAATGTTTTAACCCCTAAATCTGCCGACCTCAACATCACAAAATACCTATTAAAACTATTAACCCCTAATCTGCCATTAACCCACAACGCAATAATGCTAATAAATCTAACCCACAAACCCCACACGCAAATAACTAATCACTAAGCCCCCTAACCTAACACCCCCTAAATTAACCCCATTACATAAATTAAAATAAAACTAAATTACAATTAAAACAAAACACCTAACATTACTTTAAAAATAAAAAAAACAAGTTTGAATTAAGGTAAAATTACAGAAAATATAAAAAGCTAAAATTACAGAAAATAAAAAAGTCTAACATTACAGAAAATAAAAACAAAATTATCAAAAATAAAAAATATACCTAATCCCTATGAAAATAAAAAGCCCCCCACTGTATGGGAGCAGCGGGCGTGGACGTTAGATCTCAGACTCCTTCCTCTCTCCCCCCCCCCTTTTTTTTTTTCTTCTTTCCCTCCCTCCATCAATCCCTTAAGGAAAATGCATAAAATTCCTCTTGTGTTCCCCTAAGCCTTAATGGGATCAACAACAACTGATATTTTAGGGTATAATACACTACTTAAACATACCTCTACCTTTTCTATTTTTCAACCTAAATGCAATTACTCAATTCTCAACACTTTGTATACGGAATATTGAAAACACACTTATTTTATTTGTTTTTCTGTATATTTTCAGATACTGTATGATATGTGAACAGAATTTTGTTTATTATATTGCTGTAACATTGAATGCTACTAAAACTAAACAGTTTTATTGTTCTTGTTAGCTGTATAATATTTAAAACTTAATAAAAATAACCCCCCCCCAAATAAAAACACCTCCTAATCTAATACTAAACTACCAATATCCCATAAAAGGGTCTTTTTGTAGGGTATTGCCCTAAGTTAAACAGAGATACCATCTACATTTTACACCTTCAAAGAATTGAAATTCATATGCACTAACAGCGTAAAAACAAAGTTTGCTGTAACAATTCAAGATCTTGAAAACACAAACATATATTAAGTGTACTATATCAGCCCAAGTTAAGCCCTGTATCAATTGGCTAATTGTTTTAACCATTTGTAATCATTGCTGCTGCAAGATTGTTGCAAAATATTTGTAACCATTGTTATCATTGTTTTTTTAGACAGATTATTGTTTGATTAAATAGAATGAATGAATTTTATTAGTTGTGAAATACACCGGTGTATGAATTCAAATTGTGTGGTTTAAGAAACTGTATAATTTTAAAGTTATAGTTAGAATTACTAAATATTTAATTATATGCATGCTTGTAAATCGAATATATATTAAATTGTTTTAGAGTCTTTTAAAACAGAAATTTGGTCTCTGAGGTAATTTAACCACCTTGTTTCTACCCATATTGAACAATATGTTTTTATAATATATTTTTTTATATATCCATAACACATAGACATCCTAGGAGTCTTACATGAGTCATTTAGATTAGAGAGGATTTGGGAATTTGTATTGACTTGATTAAAGGTTCCACACAGAAATCAGCTAACAGCTGACATTTGCAGTGAAGTGGTTTTTAGCAATATCACATAGGGCGCCATGTACTAAATGTGTTGATCCGCTTGCCCGTATGTATCATTACACACTCATCGGAATGTGTAATGCCCGCCACTTCAATCGCGCGACCAATCACACGACTGAAGGGGCTGTCAATCACCGAGAGCAAGCGTGCTCTTGTGATTTTGCTTCGCCACCTAAGAGGTGTAGGAAGCAGCGGTCTAATGACCGCTGCTTCTTACATTGCGGGAAGCAGGCTCACATATGCAAACCTGCCTCGCAAAGGCTCCGGAGCAGCTTTCGCTGCTTCGTACATGGAGCCCATAGTGCCTATTTCATTTTCAAACACAATTTCAAGTTAGATAATTATTTTAAACCACACCAGCATTGTTTGCGCCAGACTTTATACCTGTTTGAAATATATTACTTACAAATTAATTTTGGGATAATTTGTTTAATAAAGTGGCAGAGTGTGAGTTATACAGAATATTTACTTTAAGATTTTTTCTAAGTAATTTCAGCTTAATTAATAATTAATTAGTAACGTTATTTTTTTAACTTTAATTGTAATTTAGTTTTAATTTATGTAATGGGGTTAATTTATGGGGTGTTAGGTTAGGGGGCTTAGTTATTTGCATTGTGGACTTTGGCAGTTTAGTGGTTAATATATTTATTAGCATTATTGCGTTGTGTGGGTTTGGCGGATTAGGGGATAATAGTTGAATAGGTTTATTGCATTGTGGGTTAATGGCGGATTAGGGGTTAAAAGTTTTAATAGGTAGTTTGCGATGTTGGGGTTGGCTGATTTATGGGGTTAATACTTTTATTAGGTAGATTGCGATGTGGGTGAATTTGCGGATTAGGGGTTAATAGTTTAATTAGGCATATTGCGTTGTGGGGGGTTGTCAGTTTAGGGATTAATACATTTATTATTAGTTTGGATGTGGGTTTGATGGCAGATATAGGGGTTTTACATGCCGGGTTGATTTTTGGGAGGCGTGTTAGACTTTTACAGGAGATTTTATGTTTTTTTAAATTTTCTTAGGTGCCGGCAGTTTCTAAAGTGCCATAAGTCACTGGCGACTCCAGAAATTTGTATTTATGCTCATTTCGGGACATCCCCAGTTTATCCGACTTACGGCACTTTATGAACTGCCGGCGGGGTTTATGTAATACCCCGATGTGTGAGGTGAAATTACGCTGAAGCCTATGCCGTATATGTAATCTTGCCCACTATGTTTATAAAATGTATTTAGTGTTTAATGTCCCTTTAAATGTACGTTATATATGAATCGTGAAATTTTAATTTGGTATCCAATGTCCCTTTAAATCTATAGAGTATTAAAAAGAGTTTATTCAGAACAGGCACTAGACAGCAATTATTTAGAGAAAAAAATGTACATAGGAAATTAAAAATATTTAAAAACATGATCTATTTTGAATGTTTACCTACACAGCCCTTTTATGCTAATGTAAGTTTTCACATTCACACTTATTCGTGGTAAACATAATCTTTGTAGCCATTGGTAAGTGTATTAGACTTATTTTTTCCTCACAGGATTGAGCAGAACTCTTAAATTTATATTTCTTCACCAATTATTTTTATGTTTTTCCTTTTAAAAATTATTTACCTTCCAGAACACTTGCTATGTACTTAAAAGTCCACAGACAGATAATAAATTCCTTCAAGGTGATTTTTTTTAACTTTAAACACCTCTATTGTTTATACCACAGTACACAGTACACTGGCATATTTTGTACTAGCTGATAACAAAGATCCGGCCTTGAAAAAACAGTTCCTTAGTAACTATTACTTTGAATCAGCGATGTTTGGCAAATGACTATGGCTCTGTCATGCTTCAGTGCACTCATTAGCCTGAAGATGGAACGGTTGGTCCCATAGAGTAATGTAACAAGCTCAAGAAATCTTCACATTCTTTCTTGAGGCCATTGATTTAATATGAAAGAAGAAAAATATTTACCCTGGAGATCAAATAAATACTGTAAAATAACTGAGAAAATGTGTTATGAATTATACAATGACAAAAAGATATTACTCGGTACATTTACCCTTGCTTCTTAGCTGATACAATATGCAAACTTATGAATATAAATACTGTACTTTAACAGGTTTAATAACATTCACAATAGATGTATAAATGCACATATTGAAGTTCAAATTCCACAAAAAACAACACATCAAACACCAGGATATGAATCAATGTTCTAAAAATTGTGTCATATGACAACGTCCAAGTTTTTTAGGGTCACAAACTTTCTAAAAAAGCTGAATAAATTTATGTAGGGAAAAGACAATTAGTAAATCCTCACACAACATATATATATATATATATATATATATATATATATATATATATATATATATATATATATATATATATACAGGGAGTGCAGAATTATTAGGCAAATTAGTATTTTGACCACATCATCCTCTTTATGCATGTTATCTTACCCTAAGCTGTATAGGCTCAAAAGCCTACTACCAATTAAGCATATTAGGTGATGTGCATCTCTGTAATGAGAAGGGGTGTGGTCTAATGACATCAACACCCTATATCAGGTGTGCATAATTATTAGGCAACTTCCTTTCCTTTGGCAAAATGGGTTAAAAGAAGGACTTGACAGGCTCAGAAAAGTCAAAAATAGTGAGATATCTTGCAGAGGGATGCAGCACTCTTAAAATTGCAAAGCTTCTGAAGCGTGATCATCGAACAATCAAGCGTTTCATTCAAAATAGTCAACAGGGTCGCAAGAAGCGTGTGGAAAAACCAAGGCGCAAAATAACTGCCCATGAACTGAGAAAAGTCAAGTGTGCAGCTGCCAAGATGCCACTTGCCACCAGTTTGGCCATATTTCAGAGCTGCAACATCACTGGAGTGCCCAAAAGCACAAGGTGTGCAATACTCAGAGACATGGCCAAGGTAAGAAAGGCTGAAAGACGACCACCACTGAACAAGACACACAAGCTGAAACGTCAAGACTGGGCCAAGAAATATCTCAAGACTGATTTTTCTAAGGTTTTATGGACTGATGAAATGAGAGTGAGTCTTGATGGGCCAGATGGATGGGCCCATGGCTGGATTGGTAAAGGGCAGAGAGCTCCAATCCGACTCAGACGCCAGCAAGGTGGAGGTGGAGTACTGGTTTGGGCTGGTATCATCAAAGATGAGCTTGTGGGGCCTTTTCGGGTTGAGGATGGAGTCAAGCTCAACTCCCATTCCTACTGCCAGTTTCTGGAAGACACCTTCTTCAAGCAGTGGTACAGGAAGAAGTCTGCATCCTTCAAGAAAAACATGATTTTCATGCAGGACAATGCTCCATCACACGCGTCCAAGTACTCCACAGCGTGGCTGGCAAGAAAGGGTATAAAAGAAGAAAATCTAATGACATGGCCTCCTTGTTCACCTGATCTGAACCCCATTGAGAACCTGTGGTCCATCATCAAATGTGAGATTTACAAGGAGGGAAAACAGTACACCTCTCTGAACAGTGTCTGGGAGGCTGTGGTTGCTGCTGCACGCAATGTTGATGGTGAACAAATCAAAACACTGACAGAATCCATGGATGGCAGGCTTTTGAGTGTCCTTGCAAAGAAAGGTGGCTATATTGGTCACTGATTTGTTTTTGTTTTGTTTTTGAATGTCAGAAATGTATATTTGTGAATGTTGAGATGTTATATTGGTTTCACTGGTAAAAATAAATAATTGAAATGGGTATATATTTGTTTTTTGTTAAGTTGCCTAATAATTATGCACAGTAATAGTCACCTGCACACACAGATATCCCCCTAAAATAGCTATAACTAAAAACAAACTAAAAACTACTTCCAAAACTATTCAGCTTTGATATTAATGAGTTTTTTGGGTTCATTGAGAACATGGTTGTTGTTCAATAATAAAATTAATCCTCAAAAATACAACTTGCCTAATAATTCTGCACTCCCTGTATATATATATATATATATATATATATATATATATACATATATATATATATAGTATGCATACATATAGAATATATATATATATATATATATATATATATATCATATATGCCTTTAAGAATATTGCCTTTAAGAAATGTTACACTTGTATTTCACTCTGTAGTTATGTTTTCAAGTAGTATTCTTATCTGGAAAGAGGGGGCTGTCGCATTCCAATGAGAGGCACTAGTGTGGGTATCTCTTTCTTATTATTTAAAAACTCCTATTTTATTATTTTTTTTGCTACAAAATAATATGATTAAGATAACATTATACATTTCTGCTAAACTGTACTTTAATCACTAGAATTGTTTAGAGGGGGCAGGAGAGTTTTGGGCAACATCTTAGAAGTCTCAGACATTAGCACCTATGAAATTTGCTGTGTGTGTCCCATTGGATGATGCTGCTGAATGTAGCTGTGATCATCTGCCTGTCTACCCTTATATGCTGATATTAATGCCTTCTTTGAAACCTGAAGATAAGTAATGCATTTATAGTTTAAACACTGTCCAGCTTTATAAGCGGATTACTCATTTATGTTATTGCAATAAGTTAATAATAAACATTTTTATTATTCTACTGCATTCTCGTGTGTGAATTTCCCTTTTTTCAGTACTACAGTGAGACAAAGTTTGCATGTGCCCCAGAACCAGGACATAACAATTTATCTATCTATCTATCTATCTATCATCTATCTATCTATATATCCATTGGGTCAATCACTATCCTGTAGACCTTAATGTTGATTTTCTATAGAAAATTATTTGATAACCTTTTCTGAAAGATTGTGATCAATAACTATGGGGTCAATCACAATCCTTTAGAAAAACGTATCAACTGATTTAGCTAAAAAATCCCCATTGATATTAAAGGGACACTCAATCAAAATTAAACTGTTATTATTCAGATAGAGCATGCCATTTTAAACAACTTTCCAATGTACTTCCATTAACAAAATGTGCACAGTCTTTTTATATTTAAACTTTTTGAGTCATCAGCTCCTACTGAGCATGTGCAAGAATAAGTGTGTATGCATCTGTAAATGGCTGATGGCTGTCACATGGTATGTGTATGCATTTGTGATTGGTTGATGGCTGTCACATGGTACATGGGGAGTAGAAACATACATAACTTTTAAAATTGTCAGAAAAAAAATCTAACACTCATTTGAAGTTCAGACTAAGTGGTATTGCATTGTCTTGTTATCTTGCATTTGTTGCGTATGCAAATCTACTGTGTTGACTGGTCCTTTAATGGTCTCTTTCTGATGACAAAACACAGATATGTTTTATAAAGGATTGTGATCAACTCCATGTTAGTGCCACAGTTTAATTTAAGATGTCAGATAAATGCTTAAAAGCATGGAAATTCCTGCAATATTTTTTCTTTGCTGTTTAGAGTTGTTTTATTATTATTTTTATATTTAATTTCTGCAAAACAGGTGTTCATTACAAAAACATTTTTTTTTGTTTCCATGCTTGTAGGGGCATGTCTTGTTCTACCAATAGAACTGTGGGAATATTCGTTCTGTGTTTGGCTTGATCCTAGAGTATTAGTTTTGTACAAACATTCCTTTCATGTTAGCTTCAAAATCTATATCTTTACTTTAATAATTTAATAATTTCTAATGGAAAATTATTCTCATTATATGTATGATAAAATGTTTCATATTTATTGTACCTTTATTGAAAATGTAGAACCTAAACTATGTTCCCTAATTTTCCCAAACAATGCATGCAGTTTGATTTCTTTTACCTAGGAACTCTTCATGTAACAAAAATAATTATTATTTGATTCAAATATTTGTTATGGCCATGAACATATATTTTTGCCTTTGAAGTTCTTTTTTCACTTGTCTGATGATGGGGTCACTCCCCAAAAACATTTACACTCTGGATTAAATGTACACTTTGATTTATGGCGAGTTCTCTCTCTTGGATTTCTTATTTGTATATAAATATAGACTATATATATATATATATATATATATATATATATATATATATATATATATATATATATATATATATATATATATATATATATATATATATATATACGTGAAGAGAAAAAGAGAAACATCCATTTGTGGTCCAGATGAAAAGTTAGTATTTTATCACATCTTTAATAGCAATGGCATGCAAGCCTGGAAAGTGCAAGGTTAGACAAAGGTCCCAGGCTAACGCGTTTCAGCTCCTTGAAGCCGTACTCGTAGACTGATGATAATAGTAAGTTATAGTAAGTTATTTTAACCCAATGGCCTAAATCATGAAATGAAGGTGATTTGAACCAATAACTAATTTATTCAAAGCCAAGTATTCCTGCTGTCATGCTACTTAAATAGTTCCTTGAGTTGGATTTAAATCTGACTCTTGAAACAGAAGTCAGATACTTTTTCACGAAGCTAACATGCACTGTGATAATTTATTTTGCTGCTTTTATTATACTTAATACTTTTATGGACATGGTATAGATGTTAAATGTCTTCACAAACAAGCTCTCCATACAAATTATATTTGTTAGACATCTGTTTAAGGGGCAATGTTCTGTAAAACTGTTTGTTTACAATGACTTGTTATACCAGTTGCAGATTATAAAATGTATTGGGAATTGTTCCTTTTTGTTTATTTTTGTATACAAAATAGCTGCATTTGGTAATGGAAAGCACAGCCCAATCGAATGGGCTGAGCTTCAGGAGAAAGTAGACCTTTTTAGCTTGAATCACTTTATACAGTGATAATAATATCACAATGCAAAATGGATTTGTATATCAAAAGCCTGCAGTCACGAACACCTTTTCAACAATAAAACTGAAAAGACCTTATCATGTGTTAAGTGCCTGTTTTCAGGATAGAAACTGGGAGGTCACCCACAACTTACAAATACAATAGTCCTTTCATACCTCTTAAGGTTGAAGTAAAGGATTTTCGAGTTAACACCTTTTGTTCACTGTGGAAGGGAAATACTTATTTACATCTATAAGATTAACCTATTGCAATCTGATTCCATCTTCAATCATGGATAAATATATGAATGCCATTTGTATGTTGGCATGATGGGCATACTGGACACAACTGCTTGATTGCTAAATTGGCCCTTTTAATAGGTGATAAGTATTGTTTTAACAATATTTACTTTTTCTTGTTTGTAAAGCCACCTTTTCCGGTTTCTCGTGATCTTAAAACATGATGGAGACTACTGGTTTCTATTACATGGACTTATGATAACTTCTTATACTGGATTTTAACACTACTTAAAATATAAAGCATGAATCTGTTCCCTTGCAACATGCTATCTGCAATGAAAATGTTTAAAAGAGATTGCACATTTGTGACCAGGTATTTTATAGGGTAGGTGCATTCATGTGCGCTAAGTCCAAACTGCTTTTGTTTTCTTCCCATCTTTAGTAGACAGGGCTGGACTTGGAATTCAAAGCAGCACTGAACATTTTTAAAGACCAGCCATTTCCCCCATGACCCTTCACCTAAGTCGCTCTATGGCTTATCCTGATGCCATCCTCTTCTCTTTAGACTCCAGCTGATATGCTCCCCACACCTGTGGCCCTGTTGCCAGGAGCAGAGTGGCCTTACAAGAATAGATTAACTGTGTGCTGTTCTCCCTGGAGGCTCCCTCTGCAGTCTATGCTTAGTAATCCCCAACTGATGTAAACTTGTGGCAGCCCACCAGGAAATCTCCTGGTATCCCAGTACGCCAATCTGGGCTAGCTAGTGTACTTGTAACTTTTCTCTCCTCATTAGTAAACATTGATATTTTTAAACACACATACATCACACATATACAATGTTTCTGTATGAATCTAAACTGGTTAGACTGGTGCCTATTACTAGAATTATTTCATAATATAGCGTTAAAATTATTGTGCCTTTTGCCATCTTACAAGAAGCCCTATAATAATTTGTTCAAACACGATTTCACTGCATTACCCATTGTGATTATCACTTCCCATCAACAAAAATGCTGTTTCCATAAAAAAAAATTCTCTTTGTGTGCGATTGCAAAATCTGCAATATTATTGCATTTATTTGCAGATAACTAAGACTAAAATATCATTTTGATTTATATAATTTTTTTCAGAGCTTTAATATTTTATTAATAAATCAAATGTGTTGCTTCTATAAAAGCTAGAAGCATTTAAGCATACAACAGTTTTATGATGGAATTTAAGAATTAACTTCACTATATTAAACTTCGGTCATAATAAACAGTTTTGTTTTTTAGGAAATATACTAATTAGCACTAATTGATCTTTATTATTATTTATTTGATGGTTTCCCATTTTGTCTTTAAATTTCAACTAAGGAGATTATTTTGGAGTAATTAATGATTATGGTTTCTTTGTTTTAAATCTTTCATGTACATATTGTGTGTCAGAGGTTTAAATTAGCTCATTTGTATTAAGTTGATAACATTTTATTAATTTACTAATATGCTTAATTACTCGCAAGAATTTAATGCTTATATGTGTCTTTTTTAATGAGTTGTATGACTTTAATGTTTAATGTTCAGATTGTTAATTTGGTACTGCCATTAAGAAATCTAAATAGTCCTATTATTTTTTTCTCAAACTGTTAACTTTTTTTGTGATCATGAAAATAAGATAAAAATAGTTATTTTGTTTTGTGGATTGTGTGTATGCTTTTTTTTTTAATTAACAGCTTGTCCTTGCTGCTATTTTACTTGAGAGTGCTAAGTATATTTGAGATCAGCATCACAAACCACTTACAACTTCTTGCAAGTTGTTGATATGCCCACACAAATCCATTTCTCATTATGGCTGATCACATATAAAGCTATAGTAATTTCCCCAAGGCAGGATAAAATTGAAAGTGCTTATATTAAATTTATTTAAATGAGCTGCCATATTGAGTATAGGAATCCTAACCATGACCCTTCACCTGCATTGCACAGCTACTACATTGACAGTTGACCTATCAATCCAATGACTTCCTCATAGCAATACATTCTATCCCTATCCTGTCACTTAATTAACCCTGACCACAATTTCCTATTGCAATAAACCCTACCCCTTACTGCTTTCACCTAAGCTGACATTATCCTTTTCAAAGATCTCAAATAATTAAGTGCTATATAAATACATTTAAATTATGCCCTACAGTATTAACCTTAAATGTAACAGCCACTATTAATTAACCCCTAAATTCCTGCCACCATAACATATTAAATCCTAACCATGATACAAACAACATCAACTTTATGTATCCCCTAGAGCATATTTGCATCCAAGAGTCCCCCACTGCTCATCCTCACCAAAGGGAAACTAGTTACCCATAATGCACCTTCAATCAAGTGACCCCATGAGTCATTATAGATCCCCTAGGCAAGGAATCAGTGTTACTTGATCTCTCACACCAACTTCTCAGCACATCAAGATCTCCCCATACATCTTCACACTACAGCTATAAAATCCATTTTAGAGCCAATCCCCCTAGCAAAGTTTCAGATGCTCACTTAAAAACAAACATAGATAACATATTTTTCAAATTTTAGCTTGTCCTGAATTTAATATCATATACTAGTACTGGTAAAAAAACAATGTTTTTAATATATAATATAATATTTACTTTGTTCTATTGGTATCCTTTGTTGAAGACCATACCTAGGCAGGCCCAGGAGCAGCAGTGCACTATTAAGAGCTAAGCTGGAGTTATTTTACTGGATTTTTCTGCTTTTTCATATATATGAAACTTGGGAGTTTGTTTTCCAATTTAAATAATGACTGCTAATCAAATTAATCAAAACTAAGATCACTCAAAACCTGTAAATATGTCCAGGTGTATAAGCTCACTTGATGAAAATTACTAATGCATTTAAAATAAACCTTTATGCAGCAATTTTTCCTGCCATTTGTATTATGCATGCTCATTAACCCATGCATGCACCTTTGTATACATATAAACATTTATTTGTAGCATTATACAGAAAAACAACACATTTATCTATATCAATATATTAATTAAATAATTTATGAGGAATTCAAGTTTCAGTTTTATGTCCCATTAATGTCCAAAGCTCACCTAAATTAACAGTTTCATGGTAGGAAAAAGTTAATAATCAAAGATATATCCTCTTTTCTTCAGTATTATATTGATGTGAGAATGGATACTTTCAAAAAGCTTATGATCACTTTTCTGTTTTGAAAAACATGACATTTGTAATATTATCTATGGCCTAGATTTAGAGTTGGGCGGTAGCCGTCAAAACCAGCGTTAGAGGCTGCTAACGCTGGTTTTTACCGCCCTCTGGTATTTGGAGCCAGTCATTAAAGGGTCTAACGCTCACTTTCCAGCCGCAACTTTTCCATACCGCAGATCCCCTTACGTCAATTGCGTATCCTATCTTTTCAATGGGATCTTTCTAACGCTGGTATATAGAGTCGTGGCTGAAGTGAGCGTTAGAAATCTAACGACAAAACTCCAGCCGCAGAAAAAAGTCAGTAGTTAAGAACTTTCTGGGCTAACGCCGGTTTATAAAGCTCTTAACTACTGTGCTCTAAAGTACAGTAACACCCATAAACTACCTATGTACCCCTAAACCGAGGTCCCCCCACATTGCCGCCACTCTATTAATATTTTTTAACCCCTAATCTGCCGACCGCACACCGCTGCCACCTACATTATCCCTATGAACCCCTAATCTGCTGCCCCTAACACCCCTATATTATATTTATTAACCCCTAATCTGCCGCCCCCGCTATCGCTGACACCTGCATATTATTATTAACCCCTAATCTGCCGCTCCGTACACCGCTGCCACCTACATTATAGCTATGTACCCCTAATCTGCTGCGCCTAACACCGCCGACCCCTATATTATATTTATTAACCCTTAATCTGCCCCCCTCAACGTCGCCTCCACCTGCCTACACTTATTAACCCCTAATCTGCCGAGCGGACCGCACCGCTACTATAATAAAGTTATTAACCCCTAATCCGCCTCACTCCCGCCTCAATAACCCTATAATAAATAGTATTAACCCCTAATCTGCCCTCCCTAACATCACCGACACCTAACTTCAAGTATTAACCCCTAATCTGCCGATCGGAGCTCACCGCTACTCTAATAAATTTTTTAACCCCTAAAGCTAATTCTAACCCTAACACCCCCCTAAGTTAAATATAATTTTATTCTAACGAAATAAATTAACTCTTATTAAATAAATTATTCCTATTTAAATCTAAATACTTACCTGTAAAATAAATCCTAACCTAAGTTACAATTAAACCTAACACTACACTATCAATAAATAATTACAATATCTACAAATAAATACATTTAAATAAACTAACTAAAGTACAAAAAATAAAAAAGAACTAAGTTACAAAAAATAAAAAAATATTTACAAACATTAGAAAAATATTACAACAATTTTAAACTAATTACACCTACTCTAAGCCCCCTAATAAAATAACAAAGCCCCCCAAAATAAAAAAATTCCCTACCCTATTCTAAAATAAAAAAGTTCAAAGCTCTTTTACCTTACCAGCCCTGAACAGGGCCCTTTGCGGGGCATGCCCCAAAGAATTCAGCTCTTTTGCCTGTAAAAAAAACACGTACAATACCCCCCCCCAACATTACAACCCACCACCCACATACCCCTAATGTAACCCAAACCCCCCTTAAATAAACCTAACACTAAGACCCTGAAGATCTTCCTACCTTATCTTCACCATGCCAGGTTCACCGATCGGTCCTTGGAAGTCTTGATCCAAGCCTCGGAAGTGTTGATCCAAGCCCAAGCGGGGGGCTGAAGAGTGACGTCCATCCTCGGGCTGAAGTCTGGATCCAAGCGGCGGCTGAAGAAATCCATCATCGGGCTGAAGTCAGAAGTCCATCATCGGGATGAAGTCTTCAATCAAGCAGCATCTTCAATCTTCTTTCTTCCGGAGCGGAGCCATCTTGTTCCCAGCCGGCGCGGATCCATCCTCTTCTAACCACGCCTATTAGCCGAATGACGGTTCCTTTAAATGACGTCATCCAAGATGGCGTCCGTCGAATTCCGATTGGCTGATAGGATTCTATCAGCCAATCGGAATTAAGGTAGGAAAATTCTGATTGGCTGATGGAATCAGCCAATCAGATTCAAGTTCAATCCGATTCAGATCAGCCAATAGAATGCGAGCTCAATCAGAATTTTCCTAGCTTAATTCCGATTGGCTGATAGAATCCTATCAGCCAATCAGAATTCGACGGACGCCATCTTGGATGACGTCATTTAAAGGAACCGTCATTCAGCTAGTAGGCGTCGTTAGAAGAGGATGGATCCGCATCGGCTGGAAAGAAGATGGCTCCGCTCCGCTCCGGAAGAAAGAAGATTGAAGATGCTGCTTGATAGAAGACTTCATCCCGATGATGGACTTCTGACTTCAGCCCGATGATGGATTTCTTCAGCCGCCGCTTGGATCCAGACTTCAGCCCGAGGATGGACGTCACTCTTCAGCCCCCCGCTTGGGCTTGGATCAAGACTTCCGAGGACCGATCGGTGAACCTGGCATGGTGAAGATAAGGTAGGAAGATCTTCAGGGACTTAGTGTTAGGTTTATTTAAGGGGGGTTTGGGTTAGATTAGGGGTATGTGGGTGGTGGGTTGTAATGTTGGGGGGGGTATTGTATGTGTTTTTTTTACAGGCAAAAGAGCTGAATTCTTTGGGGCATGCCCCGCAAAGGGCCCTATTCAGGGCTGGTAAGGTAAAAGAGCTTTGAACGTTTTTAATTTAGAATAGGGTAGGGCATTTTTTATTTTGGGGGTCTTTGTTATTTTATTAGGGGGCTTAGAGTAGGTGTAATTAGTTTAAAATTGTTGTAATATTTTTCTAATGTTTGTAAATATTTTTTTATTTTTTGTAACTTAGTTCTTTTTTATTTTTTGTACTTTAGTTAGTTTATTTCATTGTATTTATTTGTAGATATTGTATTTAATTAATTTATTGATAGTGTAGTGTTAGGTTTAATTGTAGATAATTGTAGGTATTTGTATTTAATTTATTTATTGATACTGTAGTGTTAGGTTTAATTGTAGATAATTGTAGGTATTTTATTTAATTAATTTATTGATAGTGTAGTGTTAGGTTTAATCGTAACTTAGGTTAGGATTTATTTTACAGGTAATTTTGTAATTATTTTAACTATTTTAGCTATTAAATAGTTCTTAACTATTTAATAGCTATTGTACCTGGTTAAAATAAATACAAAGTTACCTGTAAAATAAATATAAATCCTAAAATAGCTATAATATAATTATAATTTATATTGTAGCTATATTAGGGTTTATTTTACAGGTAAGTATTTAGCTTTAAATAGGAATAATTTATTTAATAAGAGTTAATTTATTTAGTTAGATTTAAATTATATTTAACTTAGGGGGGTGTTAGTGTTAGGGTTAGACTTAGCTTTAGGGGTTAATCCATTTATTACAGTAGCGGCGAGATTCGGTCGGCAGATTAGGGGTTAATAATTGAAGTTAGGTGTCGGCGATGTTAGGGAGGGCAGATTAGGGGTTAATACTATTTATTATAGGGTTATTGAGGAGGGAGTGAGGCGGATTAGGGGTTAATAACTTTATTATAGTAGCGGTGCGGTCCGCTCGGCAGATTAGGGGTTAATAAGTGTAGGCAGGTGGAGGCGACGTTGAGGGGGGCAGATTAGGGGTTAATAAATATAATATAGGGGTCGGCGGTGTTAGGGACAGCAGATTAGGGGTACATAGCTATAATGTAGGTGGCGGTGGTGTACGGAGCGGCAGATTAGGGGTTAATAATAATATGCAGGGGTCAGCGATAGCGGGGGCGGCAGATTAGGGGTTAATAAGTGTAAGGTTAGGGGTGTTTAGACTCGGGGTACATGTTAGGGTGTTAGGTGCAGACTTAGGAAGTGTTTCCGCATAGCAAACAATGGGGCTGCGTTAGGAGCTGAACGCTGCTGTTTTGCAGGTGTTAGTTTTTTTTTCAGCTCAAACAGCCCCATTGTTTCCCATGGGGGAATCGTGCACGAGCACGTTTTTGAAGCTGGCCGCGTCCGTAAGCAACGCTGGTATCGAGAGTTGCAGTGGCGGTAAATATGCCTGTACGCTCCCTTTTTGGAGCCTAACATAGCCATTCTGTGAACTCTAAATACCAGCGTTGTTTAAAAGGTGCGGGAGAAAAAAAGCACGGGTAGCTAACGCACTCCTTTGGCCGCAGAACTCCAAATCTAGCCGTATATAACAACAATTTGAATTTTAGACCTTCTAGAATAACCTGACTTAGAGGTCAGTCATTTAGAAAAACGTATCTAATGATTATCAACATACAAATACAATTGAAGTATATATGACAATTCAGCCAGAAGAATCCCGCTGACCCACAGGGGAAATGTGCATAGCTGTTTGGTCTGACAAGCCGGAGGCGTTGCAGCTGTCCACCTGCGTGTCATTTTGGAGCTCCAAGTGTAAAAATGCCCTAGTTGATCAAATATGAACTATTCGAGCAGCAAGTATAAACGGTGGAAGGGGCGTGGATTACCACTAAGTTCCCTAACTTCACCGGTACTGATTACCTGGTTCTACGAATGGAAGGTCGCAAAATAACAGAAGAGGTACCGTTTTTATTGTCCAACTTCTTTGGACTTTTATTGAACTTTGGAAGGGGGGTTCGAGTTATGCTTGTTAGGCGACGAGCGGACTTCAATTTGACCCCAAGTAATTTCTTGGGAGAGTCGCCCTTATTAGTTACAGAGCCCTTGATTTCAATTGTGGTTTAATACACCTCCTGCCTATGCACCTAGTTTTTTTTCCAGGATTGTTATTCTACTATGCTGCTTTGTCTTATATGGACTTAAAGCCTTGTCAATGGGTTTATTTATGACTTGCTTTGCCTCACATAACATCCAGAAATGAACTTTATAGTTTTGGATATAAGCCTAGTACTAGGGTGACCATATTGCCGCTTTAAAGAGGGACACATATGAAAAATACATATGTCAGGGCTTTTTCAGGGCTGTTTAAAGAAATGATCTGTATACGAACCCTAACATATGTATTTTCCATATGTGTCCCTTTTTAAAGCGGCAATATGGTCACCCTACCTAGTACCCAATAACAATAGGCTGTTTAGGGCTACTTTATACTAAAGAATCATTAGCCTTTTGTGATTCTTACCTTGTTGGACTCCTATGAACTTTAATTTTGTTATTGATTATTGTTATTATTACTATTATTATTATTATTATTGTACACTTATTTGCTTATTAAATGTATGATTTGTCTTCCTCTTGTCTTCCTTTGCCATAGCATATAGTATATATATTTTTTTTATCCTTACTACCCTTGTGCTGATTAAGAATCACTAATTTGTCTTTTTTTCTTTATCATATATATATATATATATATATATATATATATATATATATATATATATAGTTATGTGTTTCCAAAGGATTCTTATATACTCCTTAATGGTGTGTCTAGTATTTGCAAAGAAATGGAAAACAGAATAATTATTGGGTGTTTTGATATGACATTGAGTAAGGATCTCATTGGTCACTAGGATAAATTATTATAACTTTGGTAACAAAAATTAGATTTCTGCTTACAGAATTGCATCAATATTTACACAGTTCTAAGCCTTTGGAATGTAATGACTCCGATCCTATTCAAACAGACACTTAGCATTATGAATATGAAAATAAAAGCATTTAACCTTTAAAATGAATCAGTTTAAGTGACAATAAAAGATAATAAGATAATTTTCATCAAACAGAAAAATAGGCAGCAAAGTTTAATGTTCTGGTTCAATATTCCACTGGAATATTGTTTTGTTGTGTCTAAAAATGTTTTTCCATGTATATTTTATACACAATTATGAAAATCATAAACATTTCAAAACAGGAGAAAAGAGAAATGAATTTTTACGTGCTACTTTTTCACTGGCCTGAAGCATACATCAAAAAAGGAAATCCTCAAAGACAGCTGAAAAGTCACATGTCTCTTTTAATCTATAACTTAATAAGTTATGCAGAAATGTCTGTACTTTATTGGCATAAAACAGGAAAAAGATACCAGCAAAGAACCAATCCGTCAATGTGTTATTATGCAGAAAAACAAATTACTTGATCAATAAATATTAGAAGTGAAAAAAATGACCTTAAGCTGACTTCAAAATGACCATCAATATTGTGATAGCTTTCACATCCAACCATAAATCCAGTGAATGTGTTTTTCTTCCAGTATAGGGAAACTAGGAAACAAGCTGAACTGCAAAATAAATTTCACAGAAGTAAATATATGAGCTGAATGTTTAATAAAATATATATTTATATTGCATGAATGGCTTAAAGGACCATGGATAGTAAACTTTTCCTTGGAATGTATTGAGTACTATTACTGTTCTTCAGATTTTTTAGTCACTAATTAAACAATTAGAAGAGTTGTAGGTCTCAAATCTTACATTGTGCCCCCAATTTAATTGTGATTGGTTAGTTTTATAACCAGTCAGGGTTTCTTAAATAATTTAAGGTGATAGCCCTTGACTAGTTCAAGACTATGGGGCCCATTTATCAAGCTCTGAATGGAGCTTGAGGGCCTGTGTTTCTGGCAAGTCTACAGGCTCTCCAGAAGCAGCAGTTATGAAGCAGCGGTCTAAAGACCGCTGCTCCATAATCCTGTCCGCCTGATCTGAGCAGGCGGACACACATCGCCGAAAATCAACCCGATTGAGTACGATCAGGTTGATTGACACCTCCCTGCTGGCGACTGATTGGTCGCAAATCTGCAGGGGGCAGCGTTGCACCAGCAGCTCACAATAGCTGCTGGTGCAATGCTGAATATGGAGAGCGTATTGCTCTCTGCATTCAGCGAGGCCTGGCGGACCTGATCTGCACTGTCGGATCAGATCTGCTAGACCTTTGATAAATATCCCCATATATGAGGTAATACTGCTATGGACCTTGTTACTGTTGATCAGAAGAGGTTGAAGAGTAGCAACATTTGGATTAGAATTATGACACAATATTTCAGGGTATTGATAGTGTTTTCCTTATATTTGAGTTGTTGTATGAACTCTTTTTGGGTAAGTTATAATATTTAGAGTGGGTAGTTAGGATATTCCTGGCTGTTAGAGGGATATTGTTATATGAGGGTTAATGAACAGGGTAAACTTTATGACAGGGGTGGGTTATGTAGTATGGCATATAAAAAAATCTTATAGCCCCAGATAGGCATAACAAGTCTCTAGATTATGATTATCTTTATTTGTAATGCACCTACAATATTCTGCAGCAATATACAGGTGGGGCAGTAAACAAAGGGTAGGCAGATTGGGACATAAATATTACAGGGCAATACTCTCTAAAAATCTTACAATCTAGGTTGTTAGTTGGAGGGATAAATGTAGTAGCTTGTAGAGAGATGATTGAGTGTAGGCAATGGTCAGTTTTGGGATAAAAAGTTACTGTTTCTGAGGATTAGACTTTGAACAGTTATACATTATGAGGTAACCACTAACACTTATGATAGATGTTACTGGGGATCCGTAAAAAAGATATCTATAAATCACAAGAAACCTTGCTGTCTATTCATAATTTTGTTTGAAGTTTACCATTTTGTTTTAATCGTATACTAAATGTACTAAATCCATCAGTACTACTTACACTGGTATTTAAATAACAGAATACCTGTCTCCCTGGATACCCTGCTGGTCAGTGACCAATCACAAACTTATATATGTAAAGAATGTGTGAATTTCTGCATGTTTATTTAAAGCTGTGGACATCTCATGCCATTTATAATCCCAAAATATATACAAAGTTAAAGATAAATGCATAAGAATAATGACAATAGTGCAATGCATATACAAGTCACAATTTCATCTTTTATAATTTTGCCAACAATGCTCTGTTTTTTTGTTTTTTTTTTAAGCATTACAATGCTCTGTAATGCACATGAAAATAATGTAAAAATGTGATTACTATCTTCAAAAATAATTTATTTATTTTAGGACACTAAGTGCAAAGTGTTATCAAAAGGCCAATGTTCTCTCCACGGCAAGATGTACCTTTTCTTCCATTTCTCTGCAGACTATCTTATAATCATTAAGGTTTCTGTGATAATTAGACTAATTGCAGAGATTAGGCAGGCTGAATGAAGAGAACTCGTTCTGTAGTATGTTTCAAATTACTTAGCTTGAAAGTGAATTTTTATTAAAATGATCACAAAAGGGGGATCAATTGGATGTAATATTCTATTAGTGGAAATTATACCCTTGTTTTGTTGGATAAACAAAGGACAAACAAAAAACATGATGCCATTTAGATAACATATATAGCAACACTGCTCTGTGGGGTGCATAATTTATGGAGAGATCAGGCCATTCAAAAACGCGTTAGTGCTGTTTTTACAGAGTCATTTACAGTAACACAAGAACAGAATGAAGCCATTTGCAAGGATAAATGCCTACATTAGACTATTAGTTTTGCCACATTTAAGAGGGGAATATTTTGCAGCTTGCAATTTATTTGATGGACTATTAATTACATTTTCCAAAGTCATTTTACTGTTGTTTAAAAAAGCTGTAAAAGTTGCTCCACTTCAGACTGAACCACAGCACTTTTTCAGATAAAATTATTACACGTCATCTGATTTAATGATGTTAAAAGTATAGAAAACATGTGTTAATATATTGTTTTTTCTTGCTATTCCATACAACATGGATATGGAAATATTGACTTTCTGAAAGCTAGTGTTTTTGGTGTCTTAGAGTATAGGATGAGCTGCCAGTCTTTTATGACCAATGGGCGATAATAATAAGGATTTAATATTATAATAATAAAAATATACAAATGTAATATAAGATTCAACCTTTGCTCCTGCAATTTTTCGGAAAGCCTTATTCTAATATCACATCAGAACCCTTGGCCCTAAAAAATACTCTTTCATCCCCTTACCTCAATATCTCCCTTATGGGCTAGCTGCTTTCTGCTGCTTTAATTTCCCCTGCACATGATGTCCTGCCTCTCAAGCACTGCAAGGAAAGCCTGTGATTTGAGGAGGATATCGCTAGCCCTGGCTGTCACACTGCCTGAAAGCCAATTAGAAATGTGACAAGCGTGGCACCAAAAGCCATGTAACTCTTGGTGCAGTGGTTTAAGTGGCATTAAAAATTACTCTGAGAGCCACACAATGTGCATGCGCCATAAGTTGCTGAGATTCAGTCTGCTGCTTTCAAATCGATTTATTAAGATTAATTCTTCCATAAGTCTCAGTTTGTTCCAAGGAGAACTGATAAAAAAAAAAATTTGATTAATGATCAAAACATCACCAGAGCTACGAGAAATTGCCTTTTTGGCTTCTCCAGTCTTGCAATCTATTGGTCTGGCAATATTTTAAAAGAAAGTGGGCTGACCCTTTCTGTACTGATGCTTGGTAATGTGTCTAACATAGGAAACAATAGGGATTACAGAATCATCATGTCTGACAATATCGCTGTTCATCTCTCATCTCAGAGGTGTGTGGGGGGGTGATGGTTACACAACATAGACTGATCAAAGGTTAAATGCTCATTGTACATATTAAATGGTAACAACTATAGTTGTTACCATTTAATATGTACAATGAGCATTTAACCTTTGATCAGTGGGCTAGGGATTAATGGAATGGTCATACCGGAATACCATTCCATTAATCACACCACTGTTATTGGATGCCTTAATTGTTTGTCTAATATGGTTGCCAGGTAACTACCTGGTCTCCATGGATACGGTTTTGGTGCAATTTCTTGGAATGTAAGATGGGAGGGGTTTATTTGTGTTTAAAGTCACTTTGTTTCATGTGCACTGTGTTGGGTCTGAGGAAGGGGTCTGCGTACCCCGAAACGTCACCATTAAATAAAGAAGTTATTATTTGAACTGAATCCAGCGAGTGCAGTCCTTACTTATGGATACTTATTGAAATTTTGACTAAGCACCCTGGTTGCTTACTATCTTTGAATTGTGAAAGCAGATACACATTGGAAATATATATATATATATATATATATATATATATATATATATAACTCCTCCTCAGGCACACAATTTTTTTCTTTTTCAACTGCCCAGGGTACATTTAAATGAAGAATCTAGCACAGAGAAATGAAAAGCACTCACTTTTCTTTTGGATACAATGAGTCTGATTAAGGAGATTAAACTTTTCTCTATAATTAAAGAACCCTTGATGCTGGTGACACTTGATGTAGTGAGCCTGTACACTGTGATACCCCACTGTAATAATTAAATCTCTATCCCTATGTGGGACCTCCAGTGGAGCTCATCTTGGAGCTACTTGAGATGTGCCTAACCAGGAACTATTTTAAATTCAAAAAATCATTTTACTTACAGCTCATGGGAATGGTGATGGGGTCGAATATGTTTCCATCGTATGCCAAACTTTGTATGGCTCAATTCAAAGAGTGGGATACAGATCTATTCAAACATCATCAAATAAAGTACTTTAAGAGGTACATTGATGATGTGTACCTACAATGGAATGGCTCAGAGTTTGAATTGCAGAACTGGTGTAAAACACTCAATGAAGCCATCTTGTCTCTACAATTCAAGATGACATTCCACGAAAGGACCATTGACTTTCTGGATCTGTGAGTGTATGTGAGGGAAGGTCAACTCCACACAATGCTATTCAAAAAAGAGATGGACAGAAACTCCTTATTAAATGCGACCAACTGTCATCCTCCATCACTAAAAAAGGCTCTGCCTATCTCCCAGTTTAAAAGGGTGGTGCGCAATAGCAGTGAGATGGCCCAAGCCCAGGAACAACTGGGGGAAATTAAAAACAGGTTTCTACAAAGAGGTTACAAGGAAAACATGTCCAACAACACTCAATACTTTTTTAAATATGGATCAGGTAACGATGACATCTGAACGACAGCAACAGGAAGAGAGAATGATTCTAACGACAGCCTATATGGCGGACAAAAGAGGACACAGCTCTTGAAACAGGACTGGCACATTATAGAGTCTGACAAGAACTTGCCATTTAAAGAGATGCAACACCCTAAATTGGGTTTTAGAAGATCCTGATCTATTAGGGATATTCTAGTAAAGGTAGATCCAGTACACAGCTATAAGACAGCCACCTAGCTACAACAAGTGAAACCTGGCAGTTATAGATGTGCTGGATGCACTACTTGCAATGGCTTATTTACCACCAAATATTTTACCCATCCAGGTACCAATCAGAAATTCAAAATTACACTGTCTGTGTGGGTTATTCTATGCTGGAAAAATGGTGGATGACCTCAGGACACGTATGGCCAATCATCGCATTTCAATTAGAGCTGCCATAAAAATCAAGAGTCTGAACAGCCTGTGGCTCGGCATTTTGCTCTGAGTGGCCATTTGAGGTATGATTTGAGGTATGTGATCATAGATCACATCCCCCCTCCAGTAAGAGGTGGGATAGAGGCAGGGTGCTTTTGCAGTGCGAGTCAAGGTGGATATTTAACCTAGGGACCTTGGTGTCCAGGGGTTTGAATACACACCTTGACTGGCACTGTTTTCTCTAAGTGCATAAGGTCTTCTGTTGATGGCATATATTATATATTATAGAATTGGACATCCTAGCATACTGTATACGTATTGTGGAGTTCCTCTAAGGTTTAGATGTTTTTATCATATGGTCAAACAAAAATTCTACCAGCTAGGGGGGTATAGAGGCAGGATGCTATTACAGTGCGAGTCAAGGTGGATATTTAACCTAGGGATTTGGTGCCCAGGGGTTTGAATACACACCTTGACTGGCACTGTTTTCTCTAAGTGCATTAGGTCTTCTGTTGATGGCATATATTGTATATTATAGAATTGGACATCCTAGCATACTGTTTATTGTGGAGTTCCTCTTAGGTTAAGATGTTTTTATCATATGGCCAAACAAAATTCTACCTAAAAATTTTACCTAGAAAAATTTTACCTAGCAGTTTGTGACCTTGATTATATATGCTAGATAATATATGCTATATTATATTGCATTTAGGACAACTGCTAGGTGTTATTGTCTGACTGTTTCATTTTATAGGTGTAGTAATCCCTGAGATAGATAGCATATTGAATTGTTCTCTGTATACTAATAGAATGTGCATACATTGAGTGCATTAACCCTCCTACATTGTTTGTAGACTATATATAGATATGTTGATTGTTATGTTTTTAGTAATAATCCTGCTTCTTGGTTAGCCATATGTTTATGCCAGTACAACTTTTGTGTAATGTTGCATGATATTTATCCAATAAGGAGTAGATTCACTGACGAGATGTGTAATACTTTCCGGTGTCTCTTTCTATTGTATTTTAGACACACCGCTTCTGGTAGCCATGGCAACAAGCGTGGTGCGGCCAGGATGCAGGGACGCTTCCGGTTTCAAGGCAGAGGTGTTTGGTGAAGGGTATAAAGGAGTAAGTTATGTGCACTTTTATTTTATATGGTCTGAAGAAGGGGATATATATATATATTATGGTAAGGTCACTGGAAGAACAGTCTCAATGGCGTGATAACTGTATTTTCAAACAGTTTTATTCAGAGAAAAAAAGTATTTTAACATAACAGATGCACTGTCTCTTTAAATACAACACCTTCAAAGCAGTCAGCAAAACAAAGCACACAAATAAAAATCCTACTCCTGTACGGAGCCTAACTATATATATAATTTCCCTTACTAATGATAAACTGGTCAGCTAACCTGAACCCAGTACTTCAAAGAATTGGCATAAGTAAAATATAAAACAAATCAAAACAAGTTTGTCTCACCGGTGTGTCTCTTTACAGGCAGTCACCAATGCTAACTGGTCTCCAGCCTCTTTTTCACTCTGGAAAACAGCCTGCTCCCTGAGACACATACTATTTCTAGATAGCTGCTATATAAAGGCCTGAGCTAACTTAATAGGGAGCAGCTGTGAAACTGACCCAAGAGATTTAACTCTTTAGTTGCAGGGGAAAATTGCTCTCCCTAAATACCTGCTAATGTACATACCTTCCCTCACCCTGTCACATATCCCCCACCTCAGAGGAACACCATGTGGTGAAGCGGTCATAGCTGTAAGCACATGCACCCTGGATAGTGCATCAGCATTACCATGTAACAGGCCTGCCCGGTGTTTCACCACAAAACTGAAAGGCTGGAGACAAGAACCACCTTGTGATCCTTGAATTACGGTCCTTATTGTTGTACATCCACCTCAACGGGGCATGGTCCATTATCAGGGTAAAGCGCCTGCCCAGTAAATAATATCTAAGAGTTTCAGTAGCCCACTTGATTGTCAAACATTCCTTTTCTATTGTAGAATAGCGCTGCTCACGGAGTAAAAGTTTCCTACTTAGATAAAGAACTGGATGTTCCTCTTTGTCTATGTATTGGGAGAGTACAGCCCCCAACCCAACTTCAGAGGCATCAGTTTGCAAAAAGAATTCTTTATTAAAATCTGGAGCTATGAGGATAGGTTGTTGACAAAGTGTGGAGGGAAGTTCTGCAAAAGATGTCTCAGCCTTGCTGTTCCATCTCACTGTATCAGGACTTTTTGCTTTAGCAAGATCAGTGAGAGGAGCAGCCCTTGATGCAAAGTGAGGAATAAATCGTCTGTAATAATCGACAATTCCTAGGAAAGCTCTAACCTGTTTTTTCCTGAGTGGCCTAGGCCATCTCTGTATCGCTCCTATCTTGTCTACTTGGGGTTTCACAACTCTGCTACCAACAATATAACCTATGTATTTAGCCTCAGCCAAGCCAATGGTACACTTCGATGTATTGGCTGTTAACCCAGCCTTTCTAAGGGTTTCAATTACAGCCTCTACTTTTTGTAGATGAGAATCCCAATCTGGACTGTGTATTATGATGTCATCCAAATATGCAGCAGCATATTGTGCATGAGGTCTGAGTAACTTATCCATCAACCGTTGAAAAGTTGCTGGAGCTCCATGCAAACCAAGGGCATCACCTTATAGTGAAACAAGCCATCTGGAGTAACAAACGTCGTTTTCTCTCTAGAGCGTTCAGATAACGGCATCTGCCAATAACCTTTAGTGAGGTCCAAAGTTGAGAGAAATCTGGCCTTGGCTAGTCTTTCTACAAGCTCATCTACCCGCGGCATAGGGTAGGCATCAAACTTTAATATGTCATTTAGCTTTCTGAAATCATTGCAGAACTTAATAGAGCCATCAGGTTTGGGTACAAACACAATTGGGCTAGACCAGTTACTGTGAGACTCCTCAATCATCCCAAGCTCAAACATTTTTCTAACTTCTGCCTTTACAGCTTCCCTTCTGGCTTCAGGTATTCTATATGATTTTATCTTAAGGGTTATCCCAGGCTCTGTGATTATGTCATGGGTTATTCCACTAGTTCTACCTCCCCGACATCGCTGACACTAAATATAATTATTAACCCCTTTTCTGCTGCTCCCCGACATCGGCGACACTAATAAAAGTTATTAACCCCTAATCTGTCGCCCTGACACCTAAATAAACCTATTAACCCCTAAACTGCTGGCCCCTTCACATCACCAACACTATAATAAAATATTAACCCCTAAACCTCCAGCCCCCACATTGTAACTAATAAACTAAACCTATTAACCCTAAACCATAGCCCCCCACATCGCAAAACACTAAATTAAACTATTAACCCGAAACCTAACACACCCTAACTTTAAATTAAAATATAGCTATCTTAAAATAAATAAAAACTTACCTGTACAATAAAAAAGTAAGTTTAAACTATAAATTAACCTAACATAACTATTCTAATAAAATTTAAAAAAAAACTACCAATTAAAAAATCTAAATTACAAATTTAAAAACACCTAACACTATGAAAACATTAAAAAAATCTAAAATTACAAAACATAATAAACACTAAATTATGAAAGATAAAAAAACTGTAATCTTACAAAAAATAATAAACGAAATTATCAAAAATAAAAACAGTTACACCTAATCTAATAGCCCTATAAAAAAAAAAAGCCCCCCAAAATAAAAACACACCCTAACCTACAATAAACTATCAATAGCCCTTAAAAGGGCCTTTTGCATGGCATTGCCCTAAGTTAAACAGCTCTTTTACCCTAAAAAATGACCCCCTAAAAGTAAACCCCCCACTCAACCAACCCCCAAAGTAAAAAAACCTAACTCTAAAAAATCCTAAGCTACCCATTGCTCCTAAATGGGCATTTGTATGGGCATTGCCCTTAAAAGGGCATTCAGCTCTTTTACTGCCCTTAAAATGGCATTTAGCTCTTTTACAGTGCCCAAAAGAACCCTTATCTAAAAAAAACACCCCAAAAAATGAAAAACAAACCTAACACTAACCCCATAAATTCTTCTCATGGATCCTGAAGTCCAGAAATTCATCTTCATCCAGGCGGCAAGAAGTCTTCATCTAGGCAGCAACACCATAATCCATCTCGGGGACGTCTTCTATCTTCATTCCAGCAGCGTAGAGCGAGCAGAGCTATCCAGGATGACAAAGGCAGAGAGTCCTCTTCATACGGTCACCGCCGTACACTGAAGTTGAATGCAACGTAGCTGTTTCAAAATGGTGTACCTTGCATTCCTATTGCCTGATTTGAATCTTCAAATTTAAATCAGCCAATAGAATTAGAGCTTCTGAAATCCTATTGGCTGTTCAAAGTAGCAAATAGGATGAAAGCTACTGAAATCCTATTGGCTTTAGGAGGGGACTTAGTCATTTTTAAGGTAAAAGAGCTGTTTAACTTAGGGCAATGCCCTACAAAAGGCCCTTTTAAGGGCTATTGGTAGTTTATTGGGTAGGTTAGGGGGGTTTATTTGGGGGGGTTATTTTTATAGGGGTATTAGATTAGGTGTAATTGTTTTTTTTATAATTTTGTTTATTATTTGTTGTAATCTTAGAGTTTTGTTTTTTTCGTAATTTAGTGTTTATTATTTTTTGTAATTTTAGATTTTTTAATTTTTTTCATAGTGTTAGGTTTTTTAAAATTTTCAATTTAGATTTTTAATTGGTAGTATTTTTTTATGTTATTAGAATATGTATGTTAGGTTAATTTATAGTTTAAACTTAGTTTTTTTTTTATTTCACAGGAACGTTTTTATTTTTTTAAAGATAGTTATATTGTAATTTTAATTTAAAGCTAGGGGGTGTTAGGTTTAGGGGTTAATAGTTTAATTTAGTGTTTTGCAATGTGGGGGGCCTACGGTTTAGGGGTTTAAAGGTTTAGTTTAGTAGTTACGATGTGGGGGCTGGAGGTTTAGGGGTTAATACTTTATTTTTAATACTTTATCGCCAACACCTAAATAAACCTATTAACCCCTAAACCGCCGGATGTGGGGGTCGGCAGTTTAGGGGTTAATAGGTTTATTTAGGTGTTGGCGATTTTGGGGAGCGGCGGAATAGGGGTAAATAATTTTTATTAGTGTCGGCAATGTCGGAGAGCGGCGTAATAGGGGTTAAGAACTTTTACTAGTGTCGGCAATGTCGGGGGGCGGCGGACTATGGATATTAAGACTAGGGGGTTATGTTAGGGTGTTAGGTTTTAATGTAATTTTCTTTTCCCCATAGATATCAATGAGGTTGCGTTACGGCGATCTCCATTCTGCGATCGCAGGTGTTCATTTTTTTTCTAACACTCTCTCCCCATTGATGTCTATGGGGGAAAGCGTGCAAGAGCACGTAAACTCAGCCCTTGGCTTTTGTGCGGTATGGAGCTTAACGCACCATAATGCACAGCACAAGGAGGCTTTTCAGTAACTCGTAATGGCAGCGCTATGAAGAGTGCAATAACGCAATTTTTTTGCCGTTAGTTTCGCACCCTGTTTAGCACAAAACTCATAATCTAGGTGATTCTATGGAATGTTTACACTTAAGGAACAGACTAAATGGCTAGTAAACAAGATTTTCATTCTGAGATGCCTCTTGGTCTATCCAGCGACACAACTTTACTATGATAAAAATACATTCAAGATAATATTCTACACTTACAAACATTGACCATGTTTCAAGTTATTTTTCTGAAGTTTTTGCAATTTTAATGACTTTAAACACTTAAATCGATATGAAACACACATTTTTTATTTTATGATTCAGACAGAGCATGCAATTTTAAGCAACTTTTTAGTTTACTCGTATTATCAATTTTTCTTTGTTTTCTTTGTATCTTTATTTGAAAAAGCAGAAATGTAAGCTTAAGAGCCGTCCCATTTTTTGGCTCATTCTCTGGGTAGCGCTTGCTGTTTGGTAGCTAAATGTAGCCACCAATCAGCAAGCGCTACCCAGGGTGCAAAACCAAAAATGGACCACTTACATTCCTAATCTTATTCAGAGAGCTACTGTTTTTAAATTTCCTTTAATAAAAACTGTAGTACATTTTAAAATTTTGGAGTCGATCACAATCCTTAAGAAAAATGTATTAAAAGATTTTATCTACATAAGATTTTATAGAATTTAATGTAAATTTTCTGTTTAAAACCATTAGATTTGTTTTTTTAAAATGATTGTGATCTACCCCATTATCAGTAAAACATATTTTAAGTTCCTTTAACTAACGGGTTGATCACAATAATTTAGTAAAACTTGTTTTCTAAAGGATTAGAATCGAACACTACATTATTTTGCCATTAAACATAATATGATACTGGGTGATGTGGCTGATGTGGATTAAAAACTACACAAATCTCTGTATTAAGTATGAAGATGAAAAGCAAAAAAAAAAACACAATTATGTAAATTTATATTTAATATCTAACAAAATGCTTGACATTAAGTATAAAACATTACTTGAGTGAAAATTTATGAAGTCATTTATATTCTTCTGGCTGCTTCATGAATTTACTGTGAAGTAAAGTTTTATATTTCAATTTTATCATTAACTCTCAAAGCAGACATAAAGGTTACTATAATGAAATGTGATTACAATAGATTTATAGATCTATTAATTATTTAAATTATTTAATCATGAAGTCACAGTGTATATGCACTTGAATCAAAAGTTTGCTTGCACACTATGTGCCCTAATGCAACCTATCAGTATTCCCATGCTGGGTATTTAAATATCAAGCCACCCAAAAGTACTTGAAAATCTTCCCATAGTCCAATTAACACACGATTTTCAAATCTATTTGTGGCATCATAACACCTCTTGTACTCTGCAAGGGTACATTCAGCAGAACACTATTTTTTAGAAGCTTTTACAAATATGCAGCGTTGACCTAATTAAAATCCCTTTGGCCTTTTCTAAGTGGCTTATGTTGACGGTTTTATGGTTGTTTAAATAGGTTAAATCAGGGGCACCCAAGAGTTAGTCACTAATATTGGGATTGACCAGGTGCCAATTTACATCATATTCACAATTAGGGATCCATTACTCAAGCTGCTTCCTAACCTCTCCCCATCTCAGAAGTGATCCATTTAAAACAAATCAGGGTGCAAAAATTGGAATAATAGACTATCAAGAAAAAAGCACTCTCTGGTTTTGTAAAACAAATAGTATATTTAACTAGCATGATGTTTTCGAGGTATTCACCCCTTCCTCAGTCTAAGGAAGGTATGAATACCTTGAAACGTCATGCGCTTCTCTCTTCGTATGTAAATTAATATGACCCTGGGGAAGTCTCCCTATGGGTGATGGGGGAAACTAGACTTGGAGTCCTTGCCCAGTATGGTTAGAGGAATGTGGCTGCACCTCACTGACGAGGCCCATAGGAGGCCGAAACGATAGTCTGGGGTTGTCATGTTCCTTGTTAAGAGGAGAATTGCCTGGTATTTTGGAGCTGGCCTGACCTTACTTGGCGGGATCAGACTGATATACTTCAGGGAAGTTTTTACTTGATTTGCTTAAATCTTTCGGTTTGAAGGATGCCTTCGGGTCTGTTTCTTTTTCAGGTGAGGGTTTTACTTTCTTTAGTGATAGTGGTGGGATAAAATCTCGAATTGATTTTTGTTTTTTATCTAAATTTTTATGTGTTGATGATTTTTCTTTAAAGCGGATGCCCTTTACGGATCATGCCCTTTTAATGTGTAAGGTGAATTGTGATTTGAAGATCAAGTATGGTAAGGGTGTTTGGAAACTGAATGTGGATTTGTTAGAAGATGAGAAGTTTAAGCTTCAGTTTGTTTGGATGTATGAAAGGTGGCGTGAAAGAAAATGTGATTTTAGTAATGTGCTTATGTGGTGGGAATGGTTGAAGGTGGAAATAAAGAGGTTTTTTATTAAGAAAGGCTGTGAGAAAGCTAGAATGGAAAGGGAGTTGTATGATAAATGGTATCTGAGGTTGTTGTATTTGTATGAATTGAGAAATTGTGGTATTGATGTGCATGAGGAAATTGCTGAAGCAAGAAAGATAATTAAAAAGTGTATGTATGAAAAAGGAAAGAAAATTGTTTTTATGGCAAGATTGGAGAAAATGGAAAAGGATGAGTCTTGTAGTAAATATTTTTTAAGAAAGCTTTTGAAGGAAAGACTGGTTTTGTTAGTGTTTTTGATAAGGTTGAGTGTGAAGTTAATGGTACGGATGGTGTATTGCGTGAAGTTCATGAGTTTTACAGTGAGCTGTATAAAGAAAAAACAAGAGATGTTTTATTGGAAAATGAGTTGTTGGAAAACATTGAGGTTAAGTTGGAAAAATATGATAATGATTTGTTAGAAAGGGATCTAAGTTTGGATGAGATTGCAGAGGTTGTTAGGAGTTTTAAGAATGGGAAGGTACCTGGTTGTGATGGTTTGCCTGTTGAATTTTATACTTGTTTTTGGAATTTGATTGGGGTGGATATGTTGGATGTTTGTAAGTTTGTTTTTAGAATGAATGTTTTGCCTGTTTCAATGAGGAAAAGTTTGATTGTTTTGTTATTTAAAAAGGGTGATAAGAGAGATTTGAGGAATTGGAGGCCGATTACGTTGTTGAATGTTGACTATAAGGTTATTGCAAAGGTGTTGGCAAATAGAATGCGTGGAGTGATTGGTAAGGTTGTGGGTGAAGAGCAAGTGTGTGCTGTTCCTGGGCATCAGATTTCTGAAAGTTTGTTGTTACTACGTTATGTACTGTGGTATGTGAGGGAGAGGATAAGGTCTGTTGCTGTTGCTATTGTGGATTTTGAAAAAGCGTATGATAGGGTAGTGCATGATTTTATGTTTCATGTTTTAGAACGTTTAGGTTTTTCTGGTAAGATTATTGGATGGTTTAAATGTTTGTATAGTGATATTGTGAGTCAAGTCAAGGTTAATGGTTTTTTGACTGAGGAATTTTGTGTTAAATCTGGAGTGCGTCAAGGATGTCCTTTGTCTCCTGTGTTATTTGTATGTGTCATTGAGCCATTATTAACTAGTTTGAGGAAGGATAAATTAGTTAGAGGTGTGAGTGTTCCTGGTAGTAATGGAAGGTGTTTAAAAGTGATTGGGTATATGGATGATGTGAGTGTGGTATGTGAGACTCAGGCTGGTTTGAGGAGGGTAAAAACTTTAGTTGAATGTTTTTGTATGGCAAGTGGTTTCAGAGTTAATTGGAATAAGTGTAAAGTTAAAGTTTTTGGTAATGATAGGGAGATTGATTCCTGTGGATGGCCTGTGACTGAAGGTGCAATTGAGGTGTTGGGTGTGAAATTTGATGTGGATTTGAAAGGCTTGGAAAGTTGGGAGAATGTTTTTGATAAAGTGAGTAGAAAACTTCAGTTTTGGTCTTTAAGGACTTTATCTTTGGAAGGAAAAATGTTAGTTATTAAATCGGTTTTGATCCCTATTATGTTATATTTGGCGTTTTTCCGCCACCTGAGAGGATTTTTCGGAGAATTTTGAGAGTGTTGTTTTCTTTTTTCTGGATTTCTGGTATGGAGCGTTTGAAAAGAGATGTTGTTGTTAAGAGTAAGAATGTTGGTGGTAAGGGTTTTCCAAATGTGGAGAGATTTTTGGCTGTGAAATATGTTAGTAGGTGTGTGGTTCTGAGTGGTAAGGATAGCATGGCTGGTTGTATGGTAAAGTATGCTTGTGGAAATGTTTTAAGACGATATGGTTTATTTGAGATTGATAGAAAGAAACCGGTATGTTTTGCTGTTCCATGGTTTTATGTAAGGGTGGAATGTTGGATTAAAAAATATCGTTTGGAGAATGTTAGTAGGGAGATGTGGTGTGCAAACAGAATGGTGTTGAAAATATTGTAGAAGAAGGAAGGTCTTGAGTTGATTGGGGGTTTGACTGAAAATGAATGTGTGTTGGTATGGAAAAATGTGTGTAATAAGTATTTGATGAATAGGCAGAAAGATATTAGTTGGATGAGTGTGCATAAGTGTTTGCCAACAAGGGATTTTCAGAGAATGCGTTGTTTAGTGGCTTCAGAAGTGTGTCCTAGAGATGGTTGTTTTCAAAGTGAGAGTGTTATTCATTTGTTTTGGAATTGTGAGTATGCTAGGGATGTTTGGAGAAGTTTGAAAAGGATGATTAAGGGTTTGACTGGAGTGCAGTTTTTTACTTTTAATATGATGATGTATGGTTTGTGTGGAAATGGTGTGGAAAAGGAGAAATCAAGATTGATATGGTTGTTGGCATGTTGTGTGAAGGAGGTGTTGTGGGATGTGCGTAATATTTTGATTTTTAAGAAAGAGGTAGTTACTGTAGGTAATTGTGTGGGTATGATCCGTGGGAAGTTGTTTTTGTATTTTTCTCTTGATAGGAGGCGATATGGGGAATTAGATTCTGAAGGCATCTGGAAGACAAAGAAGTGGAAGGATTGGATTATTTAGTTTTGTTTTTTTTCCTCCAGTTTGTTTTTGTCTGTATTTGAAATATGTTTAATTTTATTTTGTGTGATTATTTAAGTTTAATTGCATTTTGATTTTTTTCTGATGACAAAAATTTGGGTCAATATTTCAGTTTTGTAACAAGAGTTATTTTGTTTGCATTTGTTATTATGATTTAATTTTGTATATATGCATATATGATTATTTTTCTAATAAAAGAATTAAAAAAAAAAAATAGTATATTTAACTAGCATGATGTTTTCGAGGTATTCACCCCTTCCTCAGTCTAAGGAAGGTATGAATACCTTGAAACATCATGCGCTTCTCTCTTCGTATGTAAATTAATATGACCCTGGGGAAGTCTCCCTATGGGTGATGGGGGAAACTAGACGTGGAGTCCTTGCCCAGTATGGTTAGAGGAATGTGGCTGCACCTCACTGACGAGGCCCATAGGAGGCCGAAACGATAGTCTGGGGTTGTCATGTTCCTTGTTAAGAGGAGAATTGCCTGGTATTTCGGAGCTGGCCTGACCTTACTTGGCGGGATCAGACTGATATACTTCAGGAAAGTTTTTCTCAGTGAAAAGCACACTGGTCTAAAAGAGGCTGCTTCCGGGTGGTAAATCGCCATAGAACTAGCTGATGAGTTGTTGTTCGTTCCTGGTAGAGTGCTTCTCTCTTCGTATGCAAATTAATATGAGCCTGGGGAAGTCTCCCTATGGGTGATGTGGAAACCAGATGTGGACTCCTTGCCCAGTGTGCTTAGAGGAATGTGGCTGCACCTCGCTGATGAGCTCTTGTTCGTTCCTGGTAGAACACTTCTCTTTTCGTTTGCCAGTTAAATATACTATTTGTTTTACAAAACCAGTGTTTTTTTCTTGCTAATATATATATATATATTTATATTTATTTTTAGAAATACAAAGAACATTTTCTTCTAAGTGAAGAACATTGGAATGTAAAATATTTACATTAAAAACACAGTGAGAGAGAGACACAGGCAAGCAGAGAGAAAGACACAGACGGAGAGACAAACACAGATACAGAAAGACAGACTTTTATTCTTGATTTTAAATAAATTATTATATGGGCCCCATGTACGGAAGTGTAGACAAAAAAGATAAGATTTCCAACTTGGGAACCTGTCCACCACATATATAACAGCAATGCTATGGCTAAAAGGGAATCTGCATGCAAGCAATTGGTATTGACATTCTGCTTCTTCGGCCGATACTGGATAGAAAAGTTGTAGGGCTGAAAGGCTAAGTTCCACTGCAACAGCCTAGTGTTGTCCCTTGCCACTTGGTCCAGTCAGACCAGGGGGTTGTGATCAGTGAGCAAAGTGAAGGCTTGGCCATACAGATAAGGGGACAGTTTATTGAGGGCCGAGACTTTTGGCAAACATTATTTTTCTATGCCTGCATAGCTGATATCCTGTGGCAGTAGGCTCCAACAGGCTTCAACTGATGTAGGTGACTGAATGTTACCCACCATCCTCCCCAACCTGCCTCAAATATAGAGGAAACTGGGCCCGCTCCATGTGCTGGCTAGCTGCAGTTCATGCTTGTGTTTAGGATGTGACTGGGTATGCTACCTTAGGTAGGGGTCTAGTAGATCCTGCAAATGCTAATGCCAGCTGGCTTAGATGATTCCCCAACAATACTTCAGATGGTAGATCTTTCATGATTCTTATGAGCCTCTATAATACAAGCTCCAGGGCCCCAATCCAAATGCACCCAAGTGGTGGGTAACTGAAGTATTGCTCCCCTAGATGATGACAGTGCATCCAGTCCTCCCCTTTGACTGAGCTTAGTGCAGATTTATTAGTATTAGTGTAGCCTAACCTCTGGGCTGGTTGACCACCCAACAGTACTAGCTGATGGTGATGTTGCCAGTTATCCTGGTCTGCAGCTTGGATGAGACCCACTTAATGGAGCACCCCCATACTTCTCTGTCTCAAAGTATCCACAACAGCAAAGGTCCACAGCACCAAATAACAAGGAAAAGTTATTGTCTTTATGTCATTTATTAAACTTTTAGCTTACAAAAAGCACGTAGGCACACAGCAGCAACCAAAAAGCAACATTTCGGGTTATTCACCTTTATTAATGATAATACAGAACACCTGTATGCTGTTACTTAAATACCATATCCCTTAACCCTTACCTGACCATTTACAAAAAAATGATAAAATACACAGTTTACTGCCACCTAGTGGTCACAGTTTAATAAAAAAAAAACTGATTTACCCTGTTAAAAACAAAACTGCTAATACATATGACTTTTAAATTTATCTTATATGATATGATACAATCATGCTATATGTCGCCTTTTCAGAGAAATGTATGTTGCAATGCTCAATTTTTAAAAGTTTTTATCACAGAAATACTGACATGTCAATTTCCCTGTTAATCCCCTTAGGGGCTAACGTGTCTAATTTAGAAATCCAAAAGGACTCCTTTCTCTTTAATAAGAGTTCCCTATTGCCACCTCTTCTCAAGGTGCCCACACTGTCATTAATTGGCCACCTTAACTGTGATATACTATGGCCAGCTTCAAGAAAATGGCAGGCCACTGGGGCCTTCATATACCCACACCTTATGTTAGACCTGCGTTGGCTAAGCCTGTCTCTTATTTTTCTCACCGTCTCTCCTAAGTATATTTTTTAACATGGGCATTTTATTAAATATATTACATGTGTGGATTCACGCACACATATAGCATGATTGTATCATATCATATAAGATACATTTAAAAGTCATATATATTAGCAGTTTTGTTTTTAACAGGGGAAATAATTTTTTTGTATTAAACTGTGACCACTAGGTGGCAGTAAACTGTGCATTTTAAATTTTTTTTGTAAATGGTCATGTAAGGGTTAAGGGATATGGTATTTAAGTAGCAGCATACAGGTGTTCTGTATTAGCATGATTAACCCTTTGGCTGCTAAGTCATTTCCCACCTGGGTGCTAATATTTTCTTTTGATTTTTTGATTTTTGAAAAAAAAAATGTAACTTTTTTTTTTTTTATAGACTCCCATGACACTGTTGGAAAGGTTAGGCGATTACCTTTCCAACAGTGGGTCTTGGGGGTCTGTAGCTGCGTAGATGCCTGAGATACAGGCTTCTAAGCAGCATGCCCCCTCCTCCTATACTTAACATTGTTAAGTATAAATAAAATTGTGCGGTGACGTCATCAGGTAATTGCGCGTGACGTCACTGCGCATCACGTGAAGCCCAGGCAATGCCTGTCACTCTACAGGCACGATCGCCGGGGTGGGTAGCATCAGTAAGGAGCCCCCAGATCTCCCTCAAGGTGGGAGAGTGCTCATGACAGCTCTGAGCCGTCATTAGCACCAGAGTGAGAAACTCTGTGACGGCTCAGAGCCGTCATTAGCACTCAAAGAGTTAAGGGTGAATAATCCGAAACGTTGCTTTTTGTTTGCTGCTGTGTGCCTACATGCTTTTTGTAAGCTAAAAGTTTAATAAATGACATAAAGACAATAACTTTTCCTCGTTATTTGGTGCTGTGGACCTTTGCTGTTGTGGATACATTGAGTGGTGTTTGCAATGGCCCTCTACCACGTGCACCAGGTAGTGTGCTGTTTGTCTATTCTGAACCCTCTGTCTCAAAGGGGTCTCTTCCTAAATTGATCAGTGGATGCTGGTTTTATTCTCCAAATGAGCTAACTGGGTCAGGGTTTTTGGCCACCATATGGGTGGCCTCCTGGACAGGTCCTGGTGGTGGCCAGGTCCACGTCTACTGGGCCTCCCCTGTGTACAGTTGCTCGGGATAAGGCCAACCTGATTGTACCATAGCACTGGGGCCTGGACCCTCTGTTCAAGTTTGCTGCAGGTCTGTTAGGGATTACTGCTCATTGTGGATGTGGTGGTGCCTGGTGTCCTGGTATTCATTGCTCAAATGAGCATCTACCCTTATAGTTATTGGTCACTAGTCTCTAACCTCTGGAGCTGTGTATTTGTAAATTTGCTCCAGAAGTCGCAGCCGTAGTGCATCGTCTAAAGAAGTCACCTGTCATCCCTGCATACAATTGGATGCGGCCCGATGAATCCTGTAGGCCCACTTCATGTAAGCATCTTGTTTCTTTTTCAGCAAGTCTCTGAATTTCTGCAGTAGGCCTCTGGGGTAATGGCTTATAGGACCAGCAGTCTCTCTTTTAGCCAGATGTAGTCCAGGCTGTCTTTATTGGGGGCTGCCCTGTAAACTTTGACGGCTCACCCTGTCAATTTACTGGCCAAAATTGTGACCATGGAGGTCACTGTATTTCCAAGTCCTGCAGCAGTCCATCAATCTCCCCCTTTGCCTTGTTGAAACATTGAATGCAGCCAAGGACAGCTTCTTCCGGTCACCCTCCATGAATTCTGTGATTAGGGTAGCTTTTGATTTATTACTGACTGCTTGTCCTCTGGCTTCCAACAAATCTTTAAGTGTACCCCTCTTCAGGACCCTGAAAAGCTGCTACATCCATTGCTGCTTGTGTAGGATTCCCTGATGGAGATTGGATCCCGATGATGATTAGGACATTCGTTGAGCAGAAGGGATGATTTGACTGCTGCCAGCAAGTAGCACAGCTCCAGTTCCACAAGACACGGGCGAAAGCTGCAGTATCTACAATAGGGGGTCTTCCTTCCTCCTTCCACACCTCAGGATAGCACCAGAATAGTGGGTCTGCAACCAGAGCTGGTCTCAGTGGACAGCAAGTAGCACAGCTCCAGTTCCACAAGACACGGGCGAAAGCTGCAGTATCTACAATAGGGGGTCTTCCTTCCTCCTTTCACTCCTCAGGATAGCACCAGAATAGTGGGTCTGCAATCAGAGCTGGTCTCATTGGACAGCATCACCTCTCAGGAAAGTATCGCTCCTTCTGCTTATGCCATCTCGCAGGCAGTTATTGACCCCTCTACCTACGCCACCTAGTAAGCATGTATCAATCCCTCTGCCACACTCCTTCTTCTAGGAAGGTAATGATTCTTTTGCTTGCTTGTATCTCAGAGGGCAAGTTCTTTGACTGCAGAGCTGCACACTCTGTAATAGGCTCTCACTAGAGGGAAAAGTGTAGCCAGAAAGCAGTTCCTAAAACTCAGCCACTGACATCCCTGAACGAAACAGTTCCAAAAAGAACTACATATGTAGCCTCTAATGATACACCATTTAACTTAAACATGTAGGCAACATTATAATAATAAAATATAATTATGACAAGAGGAAGGGGAATTCAAGGAGGCATGAACAGTAAAAGTGGCAACTATTCATATGCATTGTCACCCTTTGCAAACTATATGCAATATATCGAATAAGATTGCTGTAAAAAAAGCAGGTGTATGTGATTCTTTATCATTGTATAAAACAAAATTTAGAAATACATTTTTTTTTACTACAAATACAATTCTTTTTTGGAAGTACAATTTTGTTTTTGTAATTACACTTCCAGCATGTGTCAAAAACACTGCCAAAATAAATGCAAGTTCCTTTCTGCTAAAGGACTTGTGGTGTCACAGCAACCTGTTTTGCTTTCAATTAAATGTGGAGAGATGGCTGGCAAAATCAATATTCCTTAGTACATTATTGTAAAAAGCAAGACAGAATAAGCACTTTATGCATGTTAAAGCATGTTGTATGGTAAATAACAACATTAAAAACTTATATTCTGAAAGAAGACCACATGCTAAAGACAGTTTTCCTTTCACAGTGAAAACTGTAATTAAAGCATCAAAATCAATATTCCCCTTCTTGGTCTGAGAGTGCAGCTTTTCTGTTTCATGAATGGGCTGAACAAGGACATTAGATGAAATTTCTCTACCAGGTCTCACATATTCTGTAAACAGTTCCCCTGCAGTTCTTGCTGTTTTTTTTTCTCACAAACTGAAAGGTGCCGAAACTGTCTTAAAATATACAAAATACTTATAACCCTTATAGAAAAACTCCTGAATTGTAAAATAGATGTAATTGTAAGATACTTTACACTGAATGCAGAGTAATTTGATATGTATTGGCAGCATGATTTGGGGCTTGATCACAATCCTTATTTATAATGAAAATTCCTGTAGACTATAATGGTGTTTTTCTGTTGAAAATGATTAGATTTTCCTTTCTATGAAAGACATCATTCTACTCAAAAGTAGAGCCCCCTTTTATATATATATATATATATATATATATATATACAAGTTCAATCCTATTGGCTGATCCAATCAGCCAATAGAATGCAAGCTCAATCCTATTGGCTGATTGCATCATCCAATTGGATTTTTTCTACCTTAATTCCGATTGGCTGATAGAATTCTATCAGCCAATCGGAATTGAAGGGACTCCATTTTGGATGACGTCACTTAAAGGTACCTTCATTCTGTGTTAGCCGTCGATTGAAGAGGATGCTCTGTGTCGGATGTCTTGAAGATGGACCCGCTCCACGCCGGATGGATAAAGATAGAAGATGCCGTCTGGATGAAGACTTCTGCCCATCTGGAGGACCACTTCGCCCGGCTTGGATGAAGACTTCTCCCGGCTTCGTTGAGGAATTCAGCCTGGTTGGGTGAAGACTACTTCCGGTAAGGTGACCTTCAAGGGGTTAGTGTTAGGTTTTTTTTAAGGGGGTATTGGGTGGGTTTTAGAGTAGGGTTGGTTGTGTGGGTGGTGGGCTTTAATGTTGGGGGGGATTTGTATTTTTTTTACAGGTAAGAGAGCTCATTACTTTGGGCCAATGCCCCGCAAAAGGCCCTTTTAAGGCCCTTTTAAGGGCTATTTGTAATTTAGTCTAGGGAAGGGCTTTTTTTTTATTTTGTGGGGGCTTTTTATTTTGTTAGGGGGATTAGATTAGGTGTAATTAGTTTAAAAATGTAATTTGTTTATTATTTTCTGTAATTTAGTGTTTGTTATTTTATGTACTTTAGATAATTTTATTTAATTGTATTTAATTTAGTTAATTTATTTAATTATAGTGTAGAGTTAGGTGTAATTGTAACTTAGGTTAGGTTTTATTTTACAGGTCAATTTGTATTTATTTTAGCTAGGTATTTATTAATCAAATGGAGACACAAAGAAAGTAACAGTATAGCCAAATGAGTACTCACATACTCCAGGAGCACACCTATGTGCTGGTAGGGACAGGCTGCAGATTTCTGGGGGGGGGGGGGTGACAGCTCACCCGTTCAATGACGCTTTCAGTGCTGTAGTGATACTCCAAAAGCACACCAGTGTGCTGGTAGGAACAGGCTGCAGATTTGAACAGGTGTGGCAGCTCAACCAAGCGGATGGACCTGGCTGTGGTCAGAATCACAGGTGCGAATACTAATTAGGAACACACCCCTTTTAAGGGAGGTAAATGTTTTGTTAGTAGGGTTTAAAAGGCAGAGGTAGGAATGAGTTTTTTATGCCTGATGAAACGGTTTGCCAACCGAGAAATGCGTTGCAATTATTGGGGCCAACCCGATAACCCTGTAATCCACTTCTTATAATGACCTTTGTGTTGTTTTTTAACTTTTTGTTTTTAATAAATATTTGCAATTTTTACCTTGGAGTGGATCTCTTTACCTACCTTCTGTCTGCAATCCCTCAAAAAGGATATTCTTTATACTCGGTGCAGTCACCAAGCTCACTGTTCCCTGCAGCACCAATGCCAAAAAGACCGTCCGCTTGGGTGAGCTGCCACACCTGTTCAAATCTGCAGCCTGTTCCTACCAGCACACTGGTGTGCTTTTGGAGTATCACTACAGCACTGAAAGTGTCATTGAACGGGTGAGCTGTCACACCCCCATAAATCTGCAGCCTGTCCCTACCAGCACATAGGTGTGCTCCTGGAGTATGTGAGTACTCATTTGGCTATACTGTTACTTTCTTTGTGTCTCCATTTGACAATACTACACATGAGGCGCCCCTCTGTTTCTCTCTATCTTCCATAGCTGTACCTGGACCATCCGGTAAAGAGGAGGCAGCCATCACCTGCAAACAGTTCAAATTTAAAGGACATTTTCTTTCCTTTCCATTCCAAAAAGGGATTTATATTTATATTTATATATATATTAAGATAACATTTGTCTGTTTAAATTGTATATCCTTTTTATGGTTGCCAATATTGTTTACTTTCCGATTGTCAATTATCTAGCGCCCCCTCACTTGTGATTAGGTCACATACTACATTAGTAACTATTCTACCTAGTTAAAATAAATACCAACTTGCCTGTAAAATTAAAATAAACCCTAAACTAGTTACAATGTAACTATTAGTTATATTGTAGCTATTTTAGGGTTTATTTTACAGGTAAGTATTTAGTTTTAAATAGGAATAATTTAGTTAATTATAGTAATTTTATTTAGATTTCTTTTAATTATATTTAAGTTAGGGGGTGTTAGGTTTAGGGTTAGACTTAGGTTTAGGGGTTAATAACTTTAATATAGTGGCGGCGATGTAGGTAGGTGGCATCGATGTTAGGGCCAGCAGATTAGGGGTTAATAATATTTAACTAATGTTTGCGAGGCGGGAGTGTGGCGGTTTAGGGGTTAATATGTTTATTATAGTGGCGGCGACGTTGGGGGCAGCAGATTAGGGGTTAATAAATGTAGGTAGGTGGCGGCAACATAGGGGGCGGCAGATTAATGGTTAATAAATATAATGTAGGTGTCGACTATGTTGGGGGCAGCAGATTAGGGGTTCATAAGTATAATGTAGGTGGCGGCGGTGTCCGGAGCAGCAGATTAGGGGTTATTAATATAATGTAGGTTGCGACGATGTCGGGGGCGGCAGATTAGGGGTTAATAAGTGTAAGATTAGGAGTGTTTAGACTCGGGGTTCATGGTAGGGTGTTTGGTGTAGACATAAAATGTATTTCCCCATAGAAATCAATGGGGCTGCGTTAAAGAGCTTTACGCTGCTTTTTGGCAGGTGTTAGACTTTTTTTCAGCCGGCTCTCCCCGTTGATTCCTATGGGGAAATCGTGCACAAGCACGTTACACCAGCTCCCCGCTAATGTAAGCAGCGCTGGTATTGGAGTGTGGTAAGGAGCAACATTTTGCTCAACGCTCACTTCTTGTCTGGGTTGTAAAAACTCGTAATACCAGCGCTATCTGTAAGTGAGCGTTGAGCATAAACTGCTCGTTAGCACCGCACAGCCTCTAACACCAAACTCGTAATCTAGCCGATAGTGTCTTAAACTAAACCTTCTAGCATGTGTTATAGGAGCATGGAGGTCAAAATTAAAGGGACATGAACCCAAATGTTTCCTTTCATGATTCAGATAGCGCATATAATTTTAAAAACTTTCCATTTTACTTACTTCTAATATCAAATTTGATTTGTTCTCTTGGGATCCTTTGTTGAAGGAGCAGCAATGCATTGCTGGGAGGTAGCTGAGCACATCAGATGAGTCAATGAAAAGAGGAATATATGTGTAGCCACCAACCAGCATTTAGTTCTCAGTATTGCTTTGCTGCTCCTGAGCATAGCTAAGCATTATTATTATTATCAGGTATTTGTAGAGCGCCAACAGATTCCGCGGCAAGTATTTTTTACAACAGATAATAGCAAAAAAAACAAAGAAAATTAGATAGTAAAGTAAGTTGGAAATTTGTTTAAAATTGCATGTTCTATCTGAATCATGAAAGAAAAAAAATTAGATTGATATCCTTGATTCAACAGTGATTTGCGCAGCTACTAAAGAGTGTGTTCCTCCTATGCCAGATGTACTGTATCTATATGCAATTTGTGAAATGTTTACTTGTAGTTCATGAAGGATTCTTTTTCATATCTTTACACTGTAGTGGGTGTCATAGGTTGTATTTATGTCACAGATCATTTGCATATCACCTAGGTAACCACTTGGCGGTTTTCAAGCTTGGGGATGGGGTTTGAGGTTTTCAAGTTTGTATTTGTTTGTTATTCTGGTTATTCTGAAGAAGGGGACTATTTCACCAAAATGTCACCACTTTAGTAAATGGATATATTAGCTTGTCTTGAACCCAGCAAGTGCGACCTCATTCTTCATAGTATAATACATGTAATAATACATACATTGTCCCCATGATAGGAGCATGTAATTATCAACGAGTTAATATGGATGTTCTCAATCAAAATCCTCAGATAAAGGATGTCGGGAATTTGTAATAGATGAGGGAACTAAATTAAGGGATTAACCAAAATTATTTAAACAAAAGTTTATCTAAATATCTAAAGTCTATGGTAGTTTTTGTAACTACATAATTTGATATTTTTTTCTAACAAAAGGTGATCAACCCCTCATTGTCTAAAATGTCTGGTTTAAAAATAGGGGGTCGATCACCATCCTTTAGAAAAAATCAAGGCCCAAATGCATCTGTATGTATCTGTTTCTGTGCGATCCTTCAGGCTCGCTGAAAACAGGAGTTTTAACACCACTGCTCCTTAACTCGTCTGCCACCTATGAGGCGGTGGACAGCAATCAGCCTGATCAGATACGATCAGATTGACTGACACCCCCTGCTAGCGGCTGATTGGCTGCCAATATGCAGGGGGGTTGGCATTGCACAAGCATTTCACGAGAAATGCTTGTGCAATGATAAATGTTACAATGGATCATGTCCACTCGCACTTTGATAATGTGGCCCCCAAGGATTTTTTGTAGATAAATCTTTAGATTTTCTAAAGGATTGTAAATCCATTCTCAAATCAGTAAGGGAGTAAGGATTTGACTTCCCTTGGCTATGGGTTTTGCACTACATTTATTGTACTATTGGTTCCCAATAGTGATGTCGCGAACCTAAATTTTTGGGTTCGCGAACCGCGAACGCGAACTTCCGCAAAAGTTCACGAACCGGCGAACTGGGCGAACCGCCATAGACTTCAATAGGCAGGCGAATTTTAAAACCCACAGGGACTCTTTCTGGCCACAATAGTGATGGAAAAGTTGTTTCAAGGGGACTAACACCTGGACTGTGGCATGCCGGAGGGGGATCCATGGCAAAACTCCCATGGAAAATTACATAGTTGATGCAGAGTCTGGTTTTAATCCATAAAGGGCATAAATCACCTAACATTCCTAAATTGTTTGGAATAACATGCTTTAAAACATAAGGTATGATGTTGTATCGATCAGGTAGTGTAAGGGTTACGCCCGCTTCACAGTGCGCAGTGTAGGTGATATACCTGCCCTGACCATGCTTTGCAGACTAGGTATCAGTGGTCAGATGGACCCTTGCCCCAACACTGTGTGCCAGACATGCCATTATAGCAGACTTATATGGCTTTGGCGTTGCTTTTTGGTAATTAGAAGGCTGCTAAATGCCACTGCGCACCACACGTGTTTTATGCCCAGCAGTGAAGGGGTTAATTAGGGAGCATGTAGGGAGCTTGTAGAGTTAATTTTAGCTTAAGTGTAGTGTAGTAGACAACCCAAAGTATTGATCTAGGCCCATTTTGGTATATTTAATGCCACCATTTCACCGCCAAATGCGATCAAATAAAAAAAAATTGTTCACTTTTTCACAAACTTTAGGTTTCTCACAGATATTATTTACAAACAACTTATGCAATTATGGCATAAATGGTTATAAATGCTTCTCTGTGATCCCCTTTGTTCAGAAATAGCAGACTTATATGGCTTTGGCGTTGCTTTTTGGCAATTAGAAGGCTGCTAAATGCCACTGCGCACCACACGTGTTTTATGCCCAGCAGTGAAGGGGTTAATTAGGGAGCATGTAGGGAGCTTGTAGAGTTAATTTTAGCTTAAGTGTAGTGTAGTAGACAACCCAAAATATTGATCTAGGCCCATTTTGGTATATTTCATGTCACCATTTCACCGCCAAATGCGATCAAATTTAAAAAAAAACTTAAATTTTTTCGCAATTTTAGGTTTCTCACTGAAATTATTTACAAAAAGCTTGTGCAATTATGGCACAAATGGTTGTAAATGCTTCTCTGGGATCCCCTTTGTTCAGAAATAGCAGACATATATGACTTTGGCGTTGCTTTCTGGTAATTAGAAGGCTGCTAAATGCTGCTGCGCATCACACGTGTATTATGGCTAGCAGTTAAGGCGTTAATTTGGTAGTTTGTAGGGAGCTTGCAGGGTTAATTTTAGCTTTAGTGTAGAGATCAGCCTCCCACCTGACACATGAGACCCCCTGAGCCCTCCCAAACAGCTCCCTCCTTTCCCCCACCCCACAATTGTCCCCGCCATCTTAAGTACTGGCAGAAAGTCTGCCAGTACTAAAATAAAAGGTTTTGATTTTTTTTAAAAAAATTTTAAGCATATTTACATATGCTGTGGTGTAGCATCCCCCCTTAGCCCCCAACCTCCCTGATCCCCCCCAAAACAGCTCTCTAACCCTCCCCATCTGCCTTATTGGCGGCCATCTTGGGTACTGGCAGCTGTCTGCTATTATTTCACAGTCAAAAAAGTGTTGTTTTTTTAAATGTACACTACTGTTACACCAGATATGAGTGGTGGCACTGGGCAAGTGGGCACAGTATACGCTGTGAGCCTGACACACACGCTGGCAGGCAGGCAACTGCAATTAGATTACAGAGGAAAAAAAAAAAAAAGCAGACTGATGTTCTAGCCCTAAAAAGGGCTTTTTGGGGTGCTGTCCTTACAGCAGAGATCAGATGAATCCTTCAGGACTGTAGTGGACACTGAATACACTAGCCTAGCTATCGATTTCCCTATTAAATCAGCAGCAGCTACACTGTCCCTCCTCTCACTAAGAATGCAGCTTCTGAATGAATCTAAAATGGATGCTGTCCAGGAGGTGGGAGGGTCTGGGAGGGAGGGTCTGCTGCTGATTGGCTGGAATGTGTCTTCTGACTGTGAGGTATAGGGTCAAAGTTTACTCAATGATGAGGAATAGGGGGCGGACAAAACATTGCATATGTTCACCGTCCGCGGCGAACGTGAACATGCTATGTTCACCGGGAACTATTCGCAGGCGAACTATTCGCAACATCACTAAATTTTATTGACAGCAATTAATTGTATTACCCCTGAGATATTAGTGCATGATTAACTGGTATGCAGTATGATTTGATTCCTTCACTCACCATTGCTTACAGTGATTGAAGGGAAGTGGTGAACTTCTATGTTCCATTAAGTAACAGAAAATTGTCTGAAAGCACCATTAAAATATAAAATGGTTCTTCATAATCTTAATATGCAAAATCAGAAAGGCTCTGGTTGTTCCCAAGGTTTCTACTTCTTTACAGTTGTGAAATTTCTATTACTCCAAACAGGCTTTGTATATCAACGGGGAAAACATGTAGGTTTTCCTTAAAGAGACAATAAACTGCTGGGTACTACTACAGTAGCATGGTTACTATTCACCATGATGCTGCCTGAAACTCTCTTCAAAGCTGTTCTCTTATTTTTACTCTTACATCTTCACACTGGACTCTGCCATCTTGGAGTTTAAGTATTCTCACCACCTGTGACAGATGCAGTCAGCATTCACAGATCAGTGACATTGTCTTTATGATAAGCAGTATTGTGAAATTCAGTTTAACCCCTTAATGACCGCAGCACTTTTCCATTTTCTGTCCGTTTGGGACCAAGGCTATTTTTACATTTTTGCAGTGTTTGTGTTTAGCTGTAATTTTCCTCTTACTCATTTACTGTACCCACACATATTATATACTGTTTTTCTCGCCATTAAATGGACTTTCAAAAGATACCATTATTTTCATCATATCTTATAATTTACTATAAAAAACATTATAAAATATGATGAAAAAATTGAAAAAAACACACTTTTTCTAACTTTGACCCCCAAAATCTGTTACACATCTACAACCACTAAAAAACACCCATGCTAAATAGTTTCTACATTTTGTCCTGAGTTTAGAAATACCCAATGTTTACATCTTCTTTGCTTTTTTTGCAAGTTATAGGGCCATAAATACAAGTAGCACTTTGCTATTTTCAAACCACTTTTTTTCAAAATTAGCGCTAGTTACATTAGAACACTGATATCTTTCAGGAATCCCTGAATATCCATTGACATGTATATATTTTTTTTTTCAAAGACATCCCAAAGTATTGATCTAGGCCCATTTTGGTATATTTTATGCCACTATTTCACCGCCAAATGCGATCAAATAAAAAAAATTTGTTCACTTTTTCACAAATTTTTTCACAAACTTTAGGTTTCTCACTGAAATTATTTACAAACAACTTATGCAATTATAGCATAAATGGTTGTAAATGCTTCTCTGGGATCCCCTTTGTTCAGAAATAGCAGACATATATGGCTTTGGCTTTGCTTTTTGGTAATTAGAAGGCTGCTAAATGCCACTGCGCACAATATGTGTATTATGCCCAGCAGTGAAGGGGTTAATTAGGGAGCATGTAGGGAGCTTCTAGGGTTAATTTTAGCTTTAGTGTAGTGTAGTAGACAACCCCAAGTATTGATCTAGGCCCATTTTGGTATATTTCATGCCACCATTTCACCGCCAAATGCGATCAAAGTAAAAAAAACTTTAATTTTTTCACTATTTTAGATTTCTCACTGAAATTATTTACAAACAGCTTGTGCAATTATGGCACAAATGGTTGTAAATGCTTCTCTGGGATGCCCTTTGTTCAGAAATAGCAGACATATATGACTTTGGTGTTGCTTTTTGGTAATTAGAAAGTCGCTAAATGCTACTGCGCATCACACGTGTATTATGGCTAGCAGTGAAGGGGTTAATTAGGTAGTTTGTAGGGAGCTTGCAGGGTTAATTTTAGCTTTAGTGTAGAGATCAGCCTCCCACCTGACACATCCCACCCCCTGATCCCTCCCAAACAGCTCCCTTCTCTCCCCCACCCCACAATTGTCCCCGCCATCTTAAGTACTGGCAGAAAGTCTGCCAGTACTAAAATAAAAGTTTTTTTGTTTTTTTTAAGAAAAAAAAAAAAAAAGCATATTTACATATGCTGTGTTTAGGATCCCCCCTTAACCCCCAACCTCCCTGATCCCCCCCAAAACAGCTCTCTAAGCCTCCCTCTCAGCCTTATTGGGGGCCATCTTGGGTACTGGCAGCTGTCTGCCAGTACCCAGTTTGAACAATCAAATGTTTATTTTTTTTTATTTTTTTATTTTTTTTCTGTTGTGTAGCTCAATCCCCCCCCCCCCGCCCACGGACCAACCCCCACCACCTAAATCACACCTAAGGGGTTTTTTTTTAACATTAAATGTCCCACATTTTTTCTGTAGTGTAGCGTTCCCACCCGCTCCCTCCCCGTGCACGCGCCAGCCCCTGCCCCCTCGTGCACGTGCGCGCTCCCGCGCGCTCCCCCAGACTTACCCGCCCACGATCCCGCCCCGCTCCACATGACCAGGGCCATTGATGGCCGCCACCCACCTCCCACACCGGCTCCCACCCACCAACGATACCGGCCATCGATGTCCGGTGCAGAGAGGGCCACAGAGTGGCTCTCTCTGCATCGGATGGCCGTAAAAGGTTATTGCAGGATGCCTCCATATCGAGGCATCACTGCAATAACCGGAAAGCAGCTGGAAGTGAGCAGGATTGCTTCCAGCTGCTTTCCACACCGAGGACGTGCAGGGTACGTCCTCAGGCGTTAACTGCCTTTTTTCTGAGGACGTACCCTGCACGTCCTCGGTCGTTACGGGGTTAAAGGAGCTGTAAATTATGCTGTACATTTTAAAGTGTCTTCATAAGTAAAATGCTATTTTCTCTATTGTGCGAGCTATACCAATTTGCAAGGAAGAGCTGTAAAAAACCCAGTAACATCACATCTGTAAAAGTGCACTGCTTTTATCATATGATGTAACAATACATGGTTGGTGCCCAGTATAAAGATACAGAGCTTTACCAACTGGTTTCTGTAATGGGTTAAAGAGTATAGCTTTAAAGAGAGCTGGAAATACAGTAGGAAAAACACTAGCATGTTAAGTAGTAACCATGCTACTGAAGTTGTACCCAGCAGTTTAATTTCTTTTTAATACTTAAAGGGACACTGAGACCAATTTATTTTTTTTGTGATTCAGATAGAGCATGCAATTTTAAACAACTTTCTAATTTTCTCCTATTATAATTTTTTATTCGTTCTCCTGCTATCTTTATTTGAAAAAGAAGGCATCTAAGTTTTTTGGTTCAGTACCCCAGAAAGCACTTTTTTATTGGTGGATCAATTTATCCACCAATCAGCTGACAGCAAGAACAACCCAGGCTGTTCACCAAAAATGGGCCAGCATCTAGTCTTATATTCTTGCATTTTATATAAAGATACCAAGAGAATGAATAGAATGTGATAATAGGAGTAAATTAGAAAGTTGCTTAAAATGTCATGCTCTATCGGAATCATGAAAGAAAGAAAATTGGGTTCAGTGTCCCTTTAAGGTGGTATATATACAAAGACAATGTTTAATTTACATTATAGTTCCTGTAACAACTTGTCATTGCTTAACACATTTAATTACTTTAAAATTAGATTCAAATAGCCAAAAAAAGTTATTTTGTTTCGCCTGGGGTCCCACGCTCTGTAACTAATGAACCAGGTAAAATGTTTTAAATTAGGGATACATTTACTTTTTAGCCTTTACCTCCAAACCAATATTTCAAGGAAATGAGCTTGGAAGAGTTTGCCGATGGCTTTAGGAAATCTAACATCATTTCTAATGGAATAACTTGCCTCCGATTTGCATTTTTTTTTAGAAATTAGCAATCTGCTCAGGAATCCAGTCTCTCTGCCAATTTTATTGCTGCATTCAAAACTTGTAATGATGTGAAAAAGAACTTATAATTTGAAAATTTCAGGCAATCAACTTTCAAATATAATCTTTCCTTTTTGATAATACAAACGGCATATTGATATAGCTTATCATATAAAACAGAACAGGAAAAATCATTTGAGAAGATATTTCCAAATGCAAGAAACTACTGAATGTATTTTTTAAAAACACCATATTAACATTTTGATTTTTTTAATAGGGACATAACCCTGGAATAAAAAAAATTGCTTTAATGCTATTTAACAAGAAGCGGATGCTTCTTTCTACGCCCAAAGTTTAAGCCTCGCCTGAAACGTAAGTTAAGAAGCAGCGGTCATAATGATTGACACCCCCTGCTAGTGACTGATTGGCCGCGAATGTCCAGGGGGTGGCATTGGACAAGCATTTCACATTAAATGCTTGTGCAATGTTAATTGCTGACAGCGTATGCTGTCTGCATTTAGCAATGTCGGGTGGACATGATTCGCTACAGCGAATCATGTCCACCCGGCACTTGTTAATGCTACCCCTTTGTATTTTCCTTTTGCAGTATTGCTTGGTTATATGTATTTGATCAATTCATGTAAATGGGTTAAACAAAAACGTAATTAATCTCTAGACCAGCACTGCACAATATGTTCTTAATTGAATGCGCTTGTTGAGCCAATTAAATGTGCATAGCCATCAGTCACAGACTGTGTTAATCTATAAAGCAAAGGTGTATTGGCAATCTACAGATAGTTGACTTTACCTTTGTGTTTAACCCCTATAATATGGCCAAAATCATACAACTGTTTTAATGCTTTAGAGGCTTGTTTTATTGTAGCTTTATACCCTTTTTGACAATAGGCAACTGGAACTGGACAATAGATTGAAAGCCTTGTCCAATCAGAAAGGGATGCCAGTAAAGTTTGTAAGCTTGTTATTATAATACATATAGGTAAGATGTGAATAAACTTGTTAACCTATTTTTTTTGGTTATTACTTTTAAGAAGTTTGGTGAGGTGCAGTTGGTAATGGCCAAAATACTATCTTACCACAAAAAAATTCAATGAGCATTATGGATTTATGTTGCTAATTTTACTGGAAGAGAAGGCATTTATTTGTGTATCTGTGGACGGCGGATTCATGTACAGTTGACAAACCTATTTTTCCTTGTTCAGTAAGTTTTAAAGCCTTTCATAGTAACATTGTAGGATGATCCATGCAAAATATCTTCAAAACCAATCCAGCATATGGTTGAAACCTTCCATAACATTCTGTATTCATTATCAGCTGGATAACCAGGCTAGAGGACTTTCTGCTGTAATCCGTATATAAAAACTAGAAACCTTCAAGTTGAGGAAAGTATGAGAGTGTTATAAATAAAGTACCATCCAACATCCATTGAATATGAGAGATGTACATTACTGTAGGGATACTAGGAACCACTACACATTCAATATAAATATATAAAACATATTTACTTATAATTATTTATTTGTATGTTATACATTAGTGAAATTAAATTCCCTTTAACACTGATATGTTTTAATCATTTTGTTATCTTGGTTTGCATTTATATTTCACAAAAATTGACAAAAAAAAGTTTGACAAAAATGTCATCCTCATATTAACTACAACTGACTATAAAGTAAAATCTTCCTTAAATTGTGGAAGCTATAATCATAAAGTGATTGCAATAGTCTGTTACCCATGTTTTTGTGCTAATCAATGACATGTTTATCTCTTTTCTGTGTGTTGGCCAATATTGTGATATGTATTAATCAAATGTAATAAATGTAGCTGTATATACCTATGATTGAGTTATGTCAGGTTTGTGAGAACATTTCTTTGAAAGTGCCAATTCACAGAATTTCCTCTAAATTTTTTGACCATATTTAGGTGGAAGCTGACATCCCATAACTCCCTCTCCCGTATAAATTGTACCTATCCATTGATCAGCCAGACCCCACCCCAAAATGGCATGGGTATGTTGTCCTACTGTGAAAGCTTCTGCCCTTCCCCTACTAATATGAATTCACAAGCCATTTAAACCCTTTAGTATTGACAAGGTCTACAGCAGATGTTACTTGTTGAAGCCTCCAAAGTTTTTTAAAGTAAAAAAAGATCTATAGATCATGTGTTATCATTATATTCTCATTTTGTTAAAGGGACAGTCAAGTATAAATTAAACTTTCATTATTCAGATAGGACTTTTAATTTTAATTGACTTTCCAATTTACTTTTATCATCAAATTTGCTTTTTTCTCTTGGTATTCTTAGTTTAAACTAAACATAGGTAGGCTCATATGCTAATTTCTAAGCCTTTGAGGGCTGCCTCTTATCACATGCTTTTTAAATCTCTTTTCAACACAAAGAGACAGAAAGTACACGTGGGCTATATAGATAACACTGTGTTCAGGCACAGAAAGTTATTTAAGATCTAGCACAATACAATGCTAAATTTAAGACAATAGATAATAAACGGTCACAGTCATGTGATCAGGGGGCTGGAAGAAGGTTCCTAGATACAAGGTAATCACAAAGGTAAAAAGTACATTAATATAACTGTGTTGGTTATGCAAAACTGGGGAATGAGTAATAAAGGGATTATCTATCTTTTAAAACAATAACAATTCTATGGTTGACTGTCCCTTTAACCATGAGATAACTCCTCTTATCTTCCTGTAAGGACTTTATAGGATCCCACAACTTAGAGACATATTTTTTTTTTCTAATTAGCATTTTCAGTTTTATCACATTTCCCCTTAGTTCCTAATAGTTTAATCTACATAGGGTGTCTCAATTTACCAACTCGCATAGGATTAAGCTTTAGGTTTTGTTAGACTAGACTGTGAATTATTTTTTTTTGCACACTGACAGTGACAGATCAGTTAATAAACCAAAATAATTGTTATAGCTACCAATCACCAATTAGTTCTCAGTAGTGCATTGCTTCTCCTGAATCTACATAGTTAAAGGGACACTAAACCCAAATCTTTTCTTTCATGATTCATGTAGAGAATACAATTTTTTTTTTTTAAATCAAAGTTTTTTATTAAGGTATTTAGCTGGATTACAGTCATATCATAGTAACATAAATAGTAACTCCACAAAGTGAAAACAGTTTCAGATTTACATGACATAGTACAGATAAATAACTCCCAATATGCATCAGAATCTAAATAATTGAACTTGAATAAGGGGAACATATAGCACTTATAGGACTATGGAGTCCCTAGAGAATACAATTTTAAACAACATTCCAATTTACTTCTATTATCTAATTAGCATTTAGATATCCTTTATTGAAGAAATAGCAATGCATATGGGGGAGCCAGTCACACAAGGCATCTATGTGCAGCAACCAATCAGCAACTACTGAGCCTATCTAGATATGCTTTTCAACAAGTATGTCAAGAGAATTAAGCAAGTGAGATAATAGAAGAAAATTACAGAGTTGTTTAAAATGGCATACTCTTTAAAAATCACAAAAAAAAGATTTGGGTTTCATGTCCCTTTAAGTTTTAACAAAGGATACCAAAAAAGTAATGTAAATTTGATAATAGGAGTACATTGAAAGTTTTTTTTAAAGTGCATGCTCAAATTCATGCTTCATTTTAACTTTCATTTTTCTTTATTTAGAATGAAGTTTGCAACACAATGATATTCCTATTTTATATTATCATAAAGCTGGAATTAAAATAACACTAAATTGTTAAAATGAAATACTCAGTCTTGTGATATTGAATGAAAAGTAACAGGTGCAAACAAACAAAACTAACATTTATATAAGCTGCAAGTAATTATTCTCACCTTCTATACTTCAGAAATAGTGAATAAACCTAGCTGAGTTCCAGATATCTCCTACTGATGAGCCTCATTTTAGCAGCTTAATTGTCAAATAAACTTTATTGCATCTAGCACTATGAACAGTAATTTCTGTAATGAGAGTTCAATCTCCTCAGCATTTTTTCTTCATCTTATTTTTAATAGCTAATTTTGGAGAAGGTCTGTTTGGGACCTTTTATAAATATTTTGGTGATAAAATTAATTAACTTGTTTTTTTTCATTAGTGAACTCTCATCTAGGTTATGTTGTTGTGAAGTTAGTTCTTTATATCAGAGAATTGTAGCATAAAATATGTAAAATGTATTAAAATAATAATAATAATCTGTTGTATTTTCAGATGACAGAACTGAGAATATGTTCCCACTCATACGTTTTCCATTGTCAGCTATTTTGAATAGCAAGATTGGATACTCTTATGTAATTAAATTGCTAGTGAACTTTTTCTTCAAGTATCAAAGCAAATTTCAAACCACTTCATCCTCACTGTGACAATTTATCAATGTCTCTCACATGGAAAACTAGTACAGGAGTCAGTGAAATAGGGAATGTAAGATATGCCAACGAAAATAAATTATTATCTAAACAACTGAATATTCTGTTCTATATGTCATGCTTGTCATTAAGATATTTCCAATATGAAGCTGTAAGTGAAACAAATGTTATGTATCTTCTGGAGTTTTTACTATGATCATTTTTTACATGCAAAGTGCAAAAAGGATATGCAATTAAAGATAACCATTAAGAAGTGAACGTAAGCAAGAAGCAAGCTTTATGCGCGTCAGGTAGTGCTCGTATAACTAAAAAGTTTTCACTTGCGTGCAAACCTAATGTACGCAAAATGCTGAACTTAGAATATCACAACCGCATTATTGTATTCCTCCATAGAAGTCAATGCAGCAAGAAAATTTGTAAAACCCTAACCCTATTAATGCACAAGCCAAATTGCATTTTCTCAAGTGTGCTAATCTGACATAACAATATGAATATTTCACATTCCAATGTTCTTCACATAGAAGAATATGTTATATTTTTTCATAAATACATATTTCTATATAAATCTGATGGTACTTGGTACAATATACTGTATATATATATATATATATATATATATATATATATATATATATATATATATATATATATATATATATATGATTATATGTAGGTATAGATATATACAGGTGTATATATAGGAATATATTTTTATAAATACATAGAACATATTCTGTTATGTGCAGAACATTGGAATGTGAAATATTTAAAGTAAATACACTGTATAACACTTTATTAAATATGAATATTGCATAAATTTGCCATAACATGTTTTCATCTACTTGACTGCAAACGGCTCTAATGCACTTCTATAAATGTCTATATATATATGTACATACATATTTATTTGTTTATATGTGTATATATGTCTATAAATACATATGTACACACCAGTGACGTGCAGTGACGTCAGAGGCTGGTGAGGCAGTGGCTAGGATACGCCTTCATTCTTTAGATATCCTTTGTTGAAGAAATAGCAATGCACATGGGTGAGCCAATCACATAAGGTATCTATGTGCAGCCACCAATCAGCAGCTACTGAGCATATTTAGATATGATTTTCAACAAAGGATATGAAAAGAAAGAAGAAAATTAGATATTACATGTAAATTGGAAAGTTATTTAAAATTGCATGCTCTTTCTAAATCATGAAAGAAAACATATGGGTTTCATGTCCCTTTAAATGGTTTCTTGGAAAATTGGTCAACTTAGTAAACATCTGATTTTAGTCTAAAGGATTGTAACAGAAACACTTGTCAGATAACAAAATGCTAGCTCTGATTATGAGATATAGAATTCCAACCCATTAACCCTTTGGCTGCTAAGCCATTTCCCACCTGGGTGCTAATATTTTATTTAATTATTTTTATTTTTGAAAAAAATGTTTTAAACTTTTTTAATTTCTTTTTACAGACCCCCAATACTTACACTGTTGGAAAGGTTAGGCGATTACCTTTCCAACAATGGGTCTTGGGGGTCTGTAGCTGCTTAGATGCCTGAGATACAGGCTTCTAAGCAGCATGCCCCCTCCTCCTATACCTAAAATTGTTAAGTATAAATAAAGTTGAGCGGTGACGTCATCACGTAATTGCGTGTGATGTCACTGCGCATCACGTGAAGCCCCGTCGATGCCTGTCACTCTACAGGCACGATCGCTGGGGTAGGATCAGTAAGGAGCCCCCAGATCTCCCTCAAGGTGGGAGAGTGCTCATGACGGCTCTGAGCCGTCATTAGCACCAGAGTGAGAAACTGTGTGACGGCTCAGAGCCGTCATTAGCACTCAAAGGGTTAAAATATGTTTAAAACATACTTTTTACTTTAATGCTGCAAATTATGCTTATAGATTCTTTCATTATTCAGTAAATATAAAAATGTCTTGATCCAGTGGCGGCTGGTGAAATTTAAAGATGGTGGGGCGCTTGACCCCACCCCTTTAAATAAAGCCACACTATCAGATGGCACTACCAATTCATTAATTAAATAAATGAATGGTAGACAGAAACACAGAAAAGCACTCGGGGGGGGGGAGAGGGAGAGAGAGATGGGGGGAGAGACACACAGAGGGTTAGAGAGAAAGAGAGAGAGACACAATCGCACACAGAGGGTGTGAGAGAGAGACACAATCGCACACAGAGAGTTAGAGAGAGAGAAAGAGAGAGAGAGAGAGAGAGAGAGAGAGAGACACAGACAATCAAACACAGAGGGTTAGAGAGACACATAAGGGATGAAAGAGTCAGAGGGGGAGGAAGAGAGACAGAGAAAGAGACCATGCGGGAGAACAACCCATAAGAAGAGAGATGGATAGAGAGACACACACACACAAGGGTGGGGGGGAAGAGGGATCATTGCATTTTTAAGTAATAAAACATAGAAACATAGAAACATAGATATTGACGGCAGATAAGAGCCATAGGCCCAGCAAGTCTGCCAGACCTTACCTAACAGTATAAACTTATCTAGTTCGTAGGATAGCCCTATGCTTGTCCCATGCATTTTTAAAGTCCCCCACAGTGTTTGTTGCTACTACCTCTTGAGGAAGTTTATTCCATAAATCAATCACTCTTTCTGTAAAGAAGTGCTTCCTCAAATTACTCCTGAATCTACTACCCTTTAGCTTGAGCTCATGACCCCTTGTTCTTGAATTTTCCATTTTATGTAAAATACCCACAGCCTCAGTTTTACTAAAGCCTTTAATGTACATGAAAGTTGCTATCATATCACCTCTTTCCCTTCTCTCCTCTAAGCTATACATATTTAGATCATTGAGCCTATCCTGGTAAGTTTTATTTTTTAGACCATGTACCATTGTGGTAGCCCTCCTTTGCACAGATTCAAGTTTGTTAATATCCTTCTGAAGATATGGCAGAATATGAAGAAACAGCAGAGCTACAGAGAGTTCAGAAAGTAAGACTATAAATTAGTACAGAGGCAAGCTGCTATGTTAGTGGGTGTAAAGTTTGAGGAAACAAAATACAAAAACGATTCTTTAACTGTTGTAAAACAGTAAAAAAAAAATATTAAATTATAATTTTCACTAACAGAATCCCTTTCAGTGAAATCTAAGGTTGCAGAACTTACTAAGATGTGGCTAAAACACTGCTCATTGACTGCATCTCTCTTCCTGCTCTGCCTCTGTCTGTATTAAGGAAGTGACAGTGGAACATTCCACTGCACTTAGAGGGGAAATACAGAACTCTCTTTTTCACTTTAGCAAAAGCTGGCAGCTTCACAGGACAGCAACAAAATAAATGAAAGTAGTTTTTTTCCGTTTTTGTTTTGTTTTATATGATTTAACATCCAGCCCCAACCCTAAGTTCCACTTACTAATGCCTCTCACTGGATTGGGTCAGCCCAAATAGGACTGCCTCAAATAAAGCACTTATGGACCACTTTCATCCAGTAGGTGGCGCAGCATGTTGTGTAATGGTGGGCAGACCTGCTTGTGCCTCTCCATTGCACAACATCTAGCTGTAAAAAAAAATGCTGGGGAAAAATAAATTTCAATTTTTTTTATTATTTTTTTTAAAGCCAATAAAAAATATAAATATTTTTGCCCATATGAGAGGTGAAGCACTGCCTCACCTGCCTCTAGTGACTGCACATCACTGGTATACACATATAAACATATATATATATATATAAATAAATACATAAATATATATATAAACCCGATATCGCTTGTGCGTAACTTTAATGTGTCACTCTTAATTTAATATTGTAATATAATTTTTTTAATTATGCATAGTTAAAAAAAGATCATTAATTATGTGTCTTCTTTTCCTGCAATTTTACTGTAAAAATTTGGGGGGGTTTCGAATCCACAAGATTTAGGAAATATACACTGTGGGCTTTACATGACTAACACTGCTACATTCTACACAGCCACTGCTTCATCAATCTACTGACTTATTTACTTCTGTACCTTACTAACTTCAGCAGAGGAGATAGTGTAATAAACCTTTGGGAACTTAGGTTACAACATGGCTGTGCCCAATACTTTATGAAATATATACAGGGTGTTTAAACTCTATGTGCAACTTTAAAAGTAAATAACTTTGGATGTACACATGATAGACATACACTGTAAACAGTATATCAAAGCTTTAGTTTTACAATTAGTACATACAAAGATTATACAATATGGGTGAATACTTTCCTTTAAGTTTCTGAACTGCAGCCATCTCACAGTCTCTCTTGGAACAACTGTGTAAATCGATATGTTGTGCTAGATAGAGGCGCTGGTTCTCCATATTCAGCTATATATAGAGACGCTGGTTCTCTGTTATCAGATGTATGCTCCTTCCCCACTTTTTCTTACTTGTCCTTATTCTCTAGGTGCAAGGAACAAGGCTGAGGCATCAAACTGAAGCATATGAAATAAGGTGTATATCTACTCACAGTAAATATTCCCAGTGTCCGGCTCTCTCCGATTCCACAGATTTTTGAATAAAAATGTATTTATTAAGCTCAACGCATTTCCACGGACCAAGCCGTCTTTTTCAAGAGCAATAAAAATTTAAAAGTGCTTTACATACCAGATAGCATACCATGCCGCTCCACAGGCGTTCTTTATATACATGATTATCAAACGGTACCTGTTTCCCCATTGGAGGAGAAACTGGTTTACACTTGTTACAAAAAATTATCTCTATACTGATATCTATTTTTAAAAATAAACATGACATATCGATATCTAAATATCATAAGTTCTAAAAAAATATACAAATATAAAATATTCTTTTGGAATCGCTGTTTAGCCGGTTTTCATTTCCCTTTTGAGTTGTGTTAGCTTGTCAGTTCCCATTCAGGTCCAATCTGGATCACATGATATCGGCTGTCCAATGGGAATGAGTATCATTCTAGATGCGATCACGATCACATGATATCAAAGACCAATAGAGACGTCTCTGTTTCTTTTTTATAGATAAAGCGAAAAAAATAGCAAAAAAGGATTATACATTGATAAATAGCAACAAAGTTGCAAACAATAAAATTGTCATTTGCTTTTATTCAGAGAAGCGCACTAACACTTGTATGTTTGTTATTATCACTGGATTCAATTACTATCGCTGGTTCTACATAGGTATAATAAGATGCCAATTTAACTTTGCAAGAAATCTTTGCGTATGCATAGAATAATTTGCATAAAGACGTTTGTTGTTATAGCTTGCATATACATAAAATAATTTACATGAAAACATTTGTTTTTGTCATTGACTATGCGAAGATTCACTGGCCATTTCTGGCTTTACACCAATGCAAAACAGTACATTCAACCTTGCAAAGTAGTAACCGCTCATACACAAGACAATACATCTCAAGAACAAAAAAGGGGATAAAAGCTATGTACACCATTATAATCAATTTTCCTTAAAGTTGAAGTTGTTATATTTCAAATCTATTACACAAATGCTGCTATTTTTGTGTCCTTATTAAGACCCCACTGTGCATATGTTTTGAGTGTGTGTATCCATTTTAACTCCCTTTGATCCAGTTGTTTTGCTAAATTTCCCCCTCTCCAGTGTAATTTTACTTGTTCTATCCCCATCCACAGAAAAGAATCTTTGGTGTATAACTTACAATTATTACAATGCAATGGCACTCCATGATCATCATGTTTTTTTTTTCAATTTTATTATGGTGCTCCATAATTCTTGTTTTTAAAAATCTGGACGTTTGTCCTAGGTATTGAATTTTGCAATTGCATTGTAATAAGTATATAATATTTTTGCTTTTGCATGTGATAAACTCTTTTATTTCATATTGTTTGCCTGTAACTGTTGAATAAAAAGCTTTATGACTTCTTTTGGTGTAATTACATCCTTTACATCTCCCACAAGTAAAAAAAACAGTTATATATTACTCATTTGAAGTGTTTTTCTGGGAGCTATGCCCTTTATTAGTGAGGGAGCTAATGTGCGCCCTCACTAATAAAGGGCATAGCTCCCAGAAAAACACTTCAAATAAGTAATATATAATTGTTTTTTTTACTTGTGGGAGATGTTGAGCTTAATAAATACATTTTTATTCAAAAATCTGTGGAATCGCTTTTTTAACAACAGGAGAGAGCCGGACACTGGGAATATTTACTGTTAGTAGTTTTACAATTGTATTCACTATTGTTCTTAAAATCTTGTTAATACATTATAATGTATTAAATAATTACAATTTACAATGCAAGGTTGAATTTCTGCAAACATAAAGGATGCTGCAATCTAATCCCAAAGTTTCCCGCTTGCCAGAAACAGAAGTTAAGAAGCAGCGGTCGTAAGATCAGATACTATCAGGATGATTGACCCCCCTGCTAGCGGCCAATTGGCCGCAAATGTGCAGGATGCAGCATTGCACAAGCATTTCACCAGAAATACTTGTTCAATGTTAAATGCCGACAGCATATGCTGTCGGCATTTAGCGATGTCAGGCAGACATGATCCGCTACAACGAATCATGACCGCCCACCATTTGATAAATCAGCCCCAAAATGTGAAACATTGCCAATTCCCATGAGTTTTTAGACTAGTTGACATTTTCTTTTGAAGCATCTTTCCATATTAGTGGTAAATTCAATTACCACAATTGCTGCATTTGGAAAAAGATGAACCTCAAGAAGTCTGGCAACATGAAAGAGCCTCTCCAAATATCAATGCCCTTAGGAAGTCATGCATTATCTGTCCTTTCTTTTTTGTAGATTTGACAGTCAATGATGAATGTTACCTTATAATGTTGCAGAATTTCGTCGTCCCTGAACTACGACAGTTAAATCTTTTAGATAGCACCTTCTTTCAGCAAGATGGGATGATCTTTCTCCAGGGCTGGACTAATTTCTTGGCCACACCATTTGCATGATCTGACCCCATTTGAATATTTTTTATGGGGTTGTGTCAAAACAACTGTCTACTCCTCAAAGGCACATTCTTTAGATGAGCTTAGGATCAGGATCACATAAGCAATCCATAAAATCACCGAGCAGCAACGGATGAAGATTTCCAATGAGTTGGAAAACCAGTTTGCACGATGTGTAACTTGTTAGCTTGTTCTATGGAGATTTACCACCCGGTTGCAGGTCAGTAATGCTTTTCACAGATAAGAACTTTCCTGTAGTATATCATTCTGATTTTGCCTATGACTGTCAGTCCAGTGTCAAAATACCAGGCAATCCCAGATGATCAGTTTGGCCTTCATTGGGTCTTGTTTGTGAGGTGCAGCCATATTCCACTAAGCACACTGAGCAAGGAGTCCACGTTTGGTTGCCCCTTTATTCCTTAGGGAGACATAATACATACAGAGAGAAGTGTATTCTCAGGAATGAACAACCAGCTCAATATCTTGTTAGCTTGTTCTATGGTGATTTACCTCCTGGGTGTAGCTTCTTTTTAGCCCAGTAAGCACACAAACTGATTTTTAAAGGGACAGTCAACACAATATTTTTTGTTATTTAAAAAGACAGATAATCCCTTTATTGCCCATTCCCCAGTTTTGCATAACCAACACTGTTATAGAAATACACTTTTTACCTCTGTGATTACATTGTATCTAAGCCTCTGCAGACTGCCCCCTTATTTCAGTTCTTTTGACAGACTTGCATTTTAGTCAATCAGTGCTCACTCCAGTGTAACTTCACGTGCATAAGCGCAATGTTATCTATATGAAACACATGAACTAATGCCCTCTAGTGGTCGAAATGCATACAGATTAGAGGCAGTCTTCAAGATCTAAGAAATTAGCATATGAACTTCCTAGAATTTGTTTTCAACTAAGAATACCAAGAGAACAAAGCAAAATTGATTATAAAAGTAAATTGGAAAGTTGTTTAAAATTAAATTCCCTATTTAAATCATTAAAGATTTTTTTGGACTTGCAGCATCCTTTATCCTTTTCTATCTAAAAAACCTAATCTCCCCATTGCCCTGAAAAGGGCATTTGGATGGGCATTGCCCTTAAAAGGGCATTTAGCTCTTTTTCTGCCCAAAGTCCCTTATCTAAAATTAAAACCCACCCAATAAACCCTTAAAAAAACCTAACACTAACCCCCGAAGATCCACTTACAGTTTTTGAAGACCCGACATCCATCCTCAATGAAGCAGCAGAAGTCCTCATCGAAGCCGGCAGAAGTCTTCATCCAAGCGGGCTTAAGTCTTCATCCAAGCGGGCTGAAATCTTCATCCAAGCCGGCAGAAGTCTTCATCCAGACGGCATCTTCTATCTTCATCCATCCGGTGCTGAGTGGCACCATCTTCAAGACATCTGGCGAGGAGCATCCTCTTCAATCAACGTCTTCTGAATAATGACATTTCCAAGATGACGTCCCTTAGATTCCAATTGGCTGATAGAATTCTATCAGCTAATAGGAATTAAGGTTGAAAAAATCCTATTGGCTGTTGCAATCAGCCAATAGGATTGAGCTTTCATCCTATTGGCTGATCCAATCAGTCAATAGGATTGAGCTTGCATTCTATTGGCTAATTGGAATAGCCTAGAATACGAACTCAATCCTATTGGCTGATTGCAACAGCCAATAAGATTTTTTCAACCTTAATTCCTATTGGCTGATAGAATTCTATCAGCCAATCGGAATCTAAGGTAGCCATCTTGGATTATGTCATTTAAAGGAAATTTCATTGTTCAAGAAGACATCGATTGAAGAGGATGCTCCGCGCCTGATGTCTTGAAGATGGAGCCGCTCCGCGCCAAATGGATGAAGATAGAAGATTCCGCCTGGATGAAGACTTCTGCCGGCTTGGATGAAGACTTCGGCCCGCTTGGAAAAAGACTTCTGCCGGCTTCGCTGAGGACTTCTGCCCGCTTCGTTGAGGATGGATGTTGGGTCTTCAAAAACTGTAAGTGGATCTTCGGGGGTTAGTGTTAGGTTTTTTTAAGGGTTTATTGGGTGGGTTTTAATTTTAGATTAGGGACTTTGTGTGGAAAAAGAGCTAAATGCCATTTTAAGGGCAATGTCCATCCAAATACCCTTTTCAGGGCAATGGAGAGCTTAGGTTTTTTAGATAGAATTTTATTTGGGGGGGGTGGTTGTGTGGGGAGTGGGTTTTACTGTTGGGGGGGTATTTGTATTTTTATTTACAGGTAAAAGAGCTCATTTCTTTGGGGCAATGCCCCGCAAAAGGCCCTTTTAAGGGCCATTGATAGTTTATTGTAGGCTAGGGGTTTTTTTTTATTTTGGGGGGGCTTTTTTATTTTCATATGGCTCTTAGATTAGGTGTAATTAGTTTACATATTTGATAATTTATTTTTTATTTTGTGTAACTTAGTGTTTATTTTTTTTGTAACTTAGTGTTTGTTATTTTGTGTAGTTTTTTGTTACTTTGTAATTTTTAATAGTAGATTTAAATTATTTGAGTAGGGTTAGGTTTTTTAACTATATAATATAGTTAATTTAATTTGTAGTTTAACGTAATTTTAGTATAATAGTTAGTGTAGGTTAATTATTAGTTTAATATAGTTTAATGTAATTTTAGTATAATAGGGTAGGTTAATTAGTAGTTAAATATAGTTATTTGTAATTTTAGTATAATAGATAAGGTAGTAATTTATAGTTTAATATAGTTTATTTTAATTCTAAAGGTAAGTTTAAATTTATTATAAGATAGGGATGATGTAATTTTAATGTACAGTTAGTGGGTTGTTAGGTTTAGGGGTTAATAGGTTTATTTAGTTTATGGCGATGTGGGGGGCTGGCAGTTTAGGGGTTAATAGGTTTAGAAAGTGCTAGTGATGTGGGAGTTCAGGGGTTTAAGGGTTAATACATTTATTTAGTTACAGTGGGCTCTGGGAGCAGAGGGATAGGGGTTAATACATTTATTTATTTGGGGCGGTGTCGGGGAGTGGCGGGATAGGGGTTAATAACTTTATTAGAGTTGCGGTGGGATCCGAGAGCAGCAGGATAGGGGTTAATAACTTTATTTAGTTGCGGCGGGGTCCAGGAGCGGTGGGATAGGGGTTAAAAATTTTAGTATAGTGGAGGTGCTTAGTGACAGGAAATAAATAAAGCTGGGAAAAAGCTGAATAGTGGCAATATTGATGAATGTTATTTAACAACAGTCTGCTGCTCATCGCCTTATAATTGGTGCGCAGGCCTCTTGGTATTCTTAGTTGAAAGCTAAACCTAGGTAAGCTCATATGCTCATTTCTGAGCCCTTGAAGGCCGCCTCTTATCTGAACGCATTTAACAGTTTTTCACAACTAGAGGGTGTTAGTTCATGTGTGTCATATAGATACAATTGTGCTCATACATGTGGAGTTACCTAGGAGTCAGCACTGATAGACTAAAATACAAGTCTGTCAAAAGAATTTAAATAAGGGGGCAGTCTGCAGAGGCTTAGATACAAGGTAATCACAGAGGTAAAAAGTATATTAATATAACTGTGTTGATAATTCAAAATTGGGGAATGTGTAATAAAGGGATTATCTATCTTTTTAAACAATATAAATTGTGGTGTAGACTGTCCCTTTAAATAAATATGAACCAAAAGGACAATAGGATTTTAACAACCTTAAATTGCTTAAATTTTAAATGTAATATAGTGAAAATAATAATAATAGTTATATTATAGTGATGTTGATGAATAGATTTTCATTGCATTGTTATTTATATATTGACAGTAGGTAGATAGTTTGCATGCTTATGTTTATGTGTTGTTGGAGCCTATACATGACCTATATATAATCAGACAGTCAAGCAGGGAAACTGAAATATCGTCCAAGTCCAAACAAGGTAACAATCGTACGTTTTACAGTGATTGCTCCTACTTTTTAATCTCCTTGACAAGAATGTGCCTCCATGATTGGGAGTTCAATAATGCAAGCAGTATAAAATGAACTCTCGTGATCACTATGTAAATTCCTGGTAAGACCTCACCTTTAGTATGGAGTGCAGTTCTGGGGACCAATCTCAAAAGAATACATTGCAGACTTAGAAAACGTTCAGAGAAGGAACACAAAACTGATAAGGGGAATGCAGAATTTAATCTATGAGGAGAGGTTAGCAAAACTGGGTTTGTTTTCTCTAGAAAAAAAGGCTTTTGAGAGGTGACATGGATACTTTATATAAATATATTTAAGGCCCATATACAGAGATGCCGAAAGCTCTGTTTATTCTGAGAAAATTGTTTGTGACAAGAGGTCACAATTTAAGGCTGGAGGAAAGGAGAACTAATCTCCAACACCAAAAACATTTTTCACTGTAAGAGCAATCAAATTGTGCAACTCATTACCTAAGGAGGTAGTAAATGCCAATACCTAAGAAACATTTAAAAATGGTTTGGATACATTTCTGACTAGAAACAGAATTCAGGGATATGATTGCTTGTGTTAAATAGGTCACTATTTTAATTGGATTAATTTAAGTTCAACTGGAGCTTTTTTTAGAAGTATATTAAGATTTGTATAGGTTGAACTCGATGGACTTCCGTCTTTTTTCAACTTCATCTACTATGTTACTATGTTACTATGATCATGTTTGAACTTTTTCATGATCAGGTCAACTTATCTGAAGCAAAGGAACATTCATTTTGTTTCTCGAATATTCAGTATTTGTTTAGCTTTAAACAAAATGAATACCAAATAGCGTAGCAAATAAAAATTAGGAAAACTCATTTTTCTAAATATTAATTCCAAAAAATTTGTCCAAAACAATTTTTTTGCCACTGAACACGTCTAGTATAAGCTTTTTAGATCATTACATTTTAATTTTGGCTTCTATGCCCCTTTAATGAATGCATTAATTTGAGAACATTGCGCTAGTTGCATTGTTTGTATGTAGTTTTCTTCTCAAGACAGATATGATTACTACAGGGTAATGATGTCACTGATAGATGAACAGATATGTTCTTAATCAATCCAAGCTTTGTGCTAAAAGATTTGCTTATCTTGGCAGGCATGAAGAAATGTGAATGACAAGCTCCTGACCCTGCTGTGTTCATTGTAATAGCTACACTTCCTTATTGTAATACAATCCAAGGTTGGTTCATAGCAAGCAATCTGTATTTCCCTCTACAGTGGAAGTAAAAAATACATTTTAGTCACATCTTTTATAATTATACATAGAGGTGGATATGTTTTTAAAACCAAAATACCTTTATTTAAATGTATAGATGGTGCATTAGTTTGTATGTTAGTTTGTATATGAGTTAAATCATAACAATGTATTCTAAAATAATAGGAGGAAGAGTTAAATCATCCTGACTTTTTTTTTACTCCATTGTTTGAGTAAGAGCAGGTGGCCTGGCTACAAAAGCAATTGCATGTGCAATCGTAAATGTGGGATGCTCTTTGTGATGCCAAGTTTCTAGTTTCCATGCATGTCTCTTTCTAACAATGCAATTTGTGCATTGCATTTTGGAACAAACTTACCAGCAAACATTAAGAATGATAAAGCAGTGAGGCCTGTAGTGATAAAATGCTTACAAGATATGATAATATTATCAGACCTGTGAGAGAACTTCAGACTTACTTCCTGCAATTGTTATCAATAGTCAAACTCCACTTGGAGTATTTGGAGGAACCAGTCTGGACTACTGTGATTTTGTTAGCAAAACTATCATTTTTTGAAGCTCCTTATCCGATCATATGTGATGAGGACAGTTAGAGAAAGAGCCCAGGATTATTTTGTGAAATCTGAAGTGTATGCACTTATAATTCTCAACCTGAAAACCCTAAATTTTCAGAGTTAAATACAAGAAAGGGGAGCAAAATTAAATCATTAAAATTATGTTGAAAAGTTTTTTTTTGCTATATATTATTTTTTTAAAGTGTTTCATGCTCTTTAATTAGGCTTTTGTTGTATTAATTTAGTGTTGTCATTTAAAATAAATGTATATTTTTACTGCATTTAAAAAATAAATAAAACAAATGCAGAATTGGCAGCTTATAGAAACAGTAAAGTCAAAATTAAACTTTCATGATTCAGAAAGAACATTACATTGTAAACAAATTTCCAATTTACTCCTAATATCAAATTTGCATGGAAGTTTTAGGTCTCATACTCAGATATCACAATTGATATACTTAAATCCCAACATTCAACTCTCTCTGACTTGGTGGTTAGACCATCATCGTTTAATTCAGGGGGCCTCTTTTGTTCATCCTACCTGCAAGTCTTTCAGGTTGGGGGGGGTGTCTGGGTATCAAGAGGGGAGGTTACCAATCAATATTTTAGAACTCTGTGCTATTTTCAGGGCTCTTCAGGTTTGGCCTCTGTTAAAGAGAGAACCATTAATTTTCAGACGGACAATATTACAACTGTGGCATATGTCAATCATCAGGGTGGGACTTGCAGTCCTCTAGCTATGAAAGAAGTATCTTGGATACTTTCTTAGGCAGAATCCAGCTCTTGTCTAATTTCTGTGGTGCATATCCCAGGTGTAGACAATTAGGAAGCAGATTATCTCAGCTGCCAGACCTTACTTCCGGGGGAGTAGTCTCTCCATCCAGATGTATTTTGTCAGATTGTACAGATGTGGGGTCTTCCAGAAATAGATCTGATGGCTTCTCATCTAAGCAAGAAACTTCCCAGGTACCTGTCCAGGGATCCTCAAGCGGAGATGGTGGATGCTTTAGCAGTTCCTTGGTTTTACCAATCTGCTTATATCTTTCTGCTTCTAGTTCTTCTTCTAAGAGTGATCTCCAAGATCATTATGGAACAATCGTATGTGTTTCTGATAGCATCAGCGTGGCCTCACAGGTTTTGGTATGCAGATCTTGTTTGGATGTCCAGTTGCCAGCCTTGGCCACTTCCTCTAAGACCAGACCTTCTGTCTCAAGGGACCTTTTTCCATCAGGATCTCAAATCGTTACATTTGAAGGTATGGAAATTAAACGTTTAGTGCTTAGTCATAGAGGTTTCTCTGATTCAGTGATTAATACTATGCTACAGGCTCGTAAGTCTGTTTCAAGAAAGATTTATTATCGAGTTTGGAAGACCTATATTTCATGGTGTTCTTCTCATAAATTCTCCTGGCATTCTTTTGGAATTCCTAGAATTTTACAGTTTCTTCAGGATGGTTTGGATAAAGGTTTGTCTGCAAGTACTTTGAAGAGACAAATCTATGCTCTTTATGTTTTATTTCATAGAAAGATTGCTAAGCTTCCTGATATTCACTGTTTTGTTCAGGTGTAACATCCCTGTACCTTTAAATCCTAAATACCTCCCATTCTCCCCTCTCCCCTTAAATTCTCACTTCCTGCTCATCCAAATTGCTTGATTATTGAGAATACATGTGCCTTGTATTGCTCTCTAAACCTGAGAGTAGTTTTTGCTGCCTGAACTCTCATTACCATTGAAGCTCTGGAATAACTATTTCAGCTTCATACAGATGCTGTCTGTTTTTTACCAGCTCTCTTCCTTTTATTGTTACCAGCAGTCTGGTTTCATGCTCATATACCCTAATCAATAGTGAGCAGAGATCACCTGAATCCAGGAGCTACAAACTTACATTCATTTGCTCTCTGAATTGTTCTAGCCTAAAACAAAAGGTTGAGTGCTGACAGAATAATCAAGCCTAAAAATATGTGTTCATCCTCAAAGACATACATAACAAAAAATGTTTATAATGGATCCAGCAGAATTAACTACACAGCTGAAAACACTGAATCAAAAAATTGATTACTTAGCCAGAAGTCTCACAGAAAACAGGCAGAAAACACAGTGTTAAATTTTTTTTTAATGAAAGACAATGTCTCCTAAGCCTCATGAATCTCCAGAACCGCACATAAATTTATCAAAGTTATTCACTGGGAAAAGATCAGAACTTAGAAGTTTCAAAAATTCTTGCCACCTATTATTCACAATGAATCCACATACTTATACAACTGATAGAATACAAGTTTGCACTACTATTTCATATTTATCTGGGGAGTCCAGAATGTAGGCTGATCGATTCTTTGAGACAAATAACCCTATTTTGAATTCAATTACAGATTTTGTTCTGCTATGACAATTTTATATGAAGATGTTAACATTTAATTGCTGATAACCATTTAAGAGTCTTAAAACAGGGAACGAGTCCTGTTGAGGAATACGGTATGTTACAGAGTTTCAGAGGTGTTCATCTGATTCTGTGTGGAATCAGATCAGTTTAAGAAACCAATTCAGGTTAGGCCTCGCTGAGACTTTAAAGGATGAATTATCAGGAATAGAGCTACAGAGTACCTTGGAAGAATTAATTAAATTAAGTATTAAACTTGACCAAAGAATTTGTGAAAGAAAGGCAGAAAGACTTTCATCTGAACCTTACACAAGAAAACTCTCAATTTCTTTCTCAGAAAAGCCTACTTCATGCTACACGCCAATGGAGATTGGCACAGTTAAAGGTCCGTTATCACAGGAGGAAAAATGTAGACCCGCATGGCAAATCTATGTCCATATTGTGCAAATAAGGATCATCTGATTTCCAATTGCCCAGTCTTTGGCAGACAAAAAGAGGGTAAGAATTTAATTATAAATTCAGTTTCACCTAATATTCCTTTATCCCATGTCTCATTAAGTTTATCATTACAGTGGGATCACCAACAACTCAAGACTGAATCAGTGATAGACTCAGGATCCTATGGGGTATTCATGGATCACACATTTGTTTCAAATTATAAAATTCCCATTGTTCTGAAACAGAAACCTATCTATGTGAAAGTTATTGATGGTTCCTCAATTCAGAATGGCCCTATAACACACCACACAATCACTCTTGTATCTACTCCTGAATGACACACAGAACACCTATCAATCAATATCATACCTATTTCTTTACACTCGGTTATAATTGGCTACCCATGGTTGTCCAAACTCAACCCCGTCATTGATTGGAAGGACAATAGGGTTACCCTCAACTCTCCTTATTGTCAAAATACATGTTATCCCCAATTAAGTATTTCCAACTTAAACATAGTCATACCTCAGGAATATCAAGATTTGTCTGAAGTGTTTGACTTAAAAGAAGAAGATATTCTGCCACCTCACAGGATATATGATTGTCTGATTGATATTAAACCAGGCTCTCAGGTTCCTTTTGGGAAAATGTATCCCCTTTCAGAGCCTGAATTAAAATAATTGAGACAATATTTCGACGATAACCTGAAAAAGGTTTCATAACACTCTCTATATCACCAGCAGCTTCAGGTATCTTCTTTGTCAAAAATAAAGATGCTACTTTAAGACCAATAATAGATTATAGGTCTTTAAACAACATAACAATTAAAAAACGTTATCCATTACCTTTGATCCCAGAACTTCTAGAAAGATTAAAAGATGCCACTGTATATACAAAACTCGATCTAAAGGGTGCATACAATCTTATTAGAATTTGAGAGGGTGACGAGTGGAAAAAAGCCTTTCAGAAAAGTTACAGACTTTTTGAATATAAGATAAACAAAAGGTTGAGTGCTGACATAAGGCTTTTGATTCATACCAAGCCTGCTGTTATTAAATCTATCTCTCCTCTTTGGGGTCTTAATTTGGTTTTGAAGACTTTGCAGGCTTCTCCTTTTGAGCCTATGCATTCTTTGGATATTAAACTACTTTCTTGGAAAGTGTTGTTTCTTTTGGCTATCTCTTCAGCTAGAAGAGTTTCCGAATTGTCTGCTCTCTCTTGTGAGTCTCACTCTCCTTTTCTGATTTTCCATCAGGATAAGGCTGTTTTGCGGACTCCATTTTTAATTTCTTCCTAAGGTTGTGAATTCTAACAACATTAGTAGGGAAATTGTTGTTCCTTCCTTGTGTCCTAATCCCAAGAATGCTATTGAAAGATCTTTGCATTCTTTGGATGTTGTAAGAGCTTTGAAATATTATGTTGAAGAAGCTACTAAAGATTTCACAAAGACTTCTAGTCTATTTGTTGTCTTCTCTGGTTCTAGGAAAGGTCAGAAAGCTTTTGCCATTTCTTTGGCATCTTGGTTAAAGCTTTTGATTCATAAAGCTTATTTGGAGGCGGGACAGTCCCCACATCAGAGGATCACAGCTCATTCTACTAGATCAGTCTCCACTTCTTGGGCTTTTAAGAATGAAGCTTCAGTTGATCAGATTTGCAAAGCAGCAACTTGGTCTTTTTTGCATACATTTACTAAATTTGATGTCCAGAAATACTAAATCCCTTTGGATATAGGTAATAAGGAAAATTATATATATATATATATATATATATATATATATATATATATATATATATATTTATTTTACATTTAGTAACTATATTTAAAGTTTTTCTTCAAAGCACAGAACTGCTTCCTGTTTAAAAAAAAGCATTTTTGGTTTCAAATAATTTTATCTTTAGTGAATGAAAACTCCAGTTGAAGTACTTTACCCCAAACTGAAATTTTGTGAACTTCATGATAAAATATTTTTATAATTCTAAAATATTTCCATAATTCTATATAACAAAACAAGAAAGAATAGACCATAGTTCATATCTTAATCCATAGACAACCTAGCATTTTTATTATACCAACTTAAGAACATTGTCAAACCAAATTATATATATTTGGAGTTTAAGACGTGATAATAAGCTGAAAGTCTCCGAGAACAATATTGTTACTGTACTTGACAAACAATTTAGAAAATGTCAACAGCTTGTAAAGCACATGCCAACTTGGCACAGAAGAAAAAGAAACTGTAAGTAACACTAACCTCAGGACATATTTTATTGCACTTCTACATATCTAGCTGTTAATTATCTGACCATAAAATGCATCTAAATGTTTTGCGCTTCATAAACAGCTGGGAACCTGCAACATTAGAAAAACATTTTTGTTGACGATACATTTCATGTTCTACCTTGCTTATGTCAGTTAATGTAATGTGCCTGGAGGTGCCATTTAGACAATTATACAAAACATTAGGTGCCATACTTACTATTGATCTAAATGGGCTATAAAGTTTCTTATGGCTCCATATAGTTTTAAGGGTTTTGCTTCACAAATTCAGACCTCAACCCTTTGTATAAACTTAATATTTCAGACAATGCAACTATAATTGAAAGGCTAATCATTTGAATGATTTCCTTTTAATGCTGAAACTGAGACTATTGTAGATAGATGTAAAATAGAAACCTTTGAATACTGAACATATGAAAAGCATTAGAACCCTGGAAAATATGAACAGCATAATTCTATATCAGACATCAATTTGTACAGCAGTTTTCTGAGTGATTTGGGTGTGGGGGGGGGGCTTGGAGCAATACAATAATGAGATGGATCTAAAACTTGCAACATTATAATGGAGCATAGATTTTGAATTAAAGTCAGCAGATCAGAAAAGCTTTTCTTTGTTTTCCACACTACCAAATGCAAGAGGAAACTACAAGGAAGATTAATCCATCAGTTATCTGAACAAACTTATTTAAATTATCAGTTTCTTTTTTCAGACTAGTGCAAGTGAAGCAACTTAATTAAGTTTAAAGCATTGACCCTTGAAAAGCAGAATGAAACACACAACCTGCTTTGATTGCCAAGTTTGCATATAGTGATTAGAATAAACCTTATACAACATGAAATATATTATATTATGAAACAATGCCACTGGTGAAGAAAACAGATTTTTTTTTTTTTACCAATGCAAATGAAAATTCCAGTAGAAAGTTTAACTCAATAATCGCTGAAAACGGAATCACAAGTGTAGTTAAAGACCCATTGAACAACTCTTGGTTTTGTGTAACAAAAAAGAGGCTGGTTACATACTCCCATAAAGACCAAAAATATATCATGCAACCAAGGTTTTTAACATGCTGCATATTCCCTTAATCAGCTGTTTGATTTGCAACATTTTGAAAAACTTAGGTTACATAATATATTTTTGGGGCTTTCAATTGAGCATGAAACAAGCACATTTTTATACACTGCAGCAAAACGTGTTTAAGGGCCCTTTAAACTAATTTTTATTATGTCACAAACATTTTTATTGTGCTACTTAAAATTGAAAACTAAATATTTGTGTTTATATATGTAGCAAGTACTAAAAACATAAAATGGAGGATTAGTTATACAGCTATTGGCCAAGACAAGGTAAGCGGAAGAACCTCAACACAGCCCTACAGAGATTGGGGCTTAAACCCAGTCTACATGCAGGATTTTAATAAAACATGATAATTGCACATGAATGTGCAATAGTTATATGTGGTTTCCCTGGAAACACATGTTAATGGGATGCAGTTTCAGACTGGACTAGGGGCACATCCTATGTCCAATGGAATATATTCTTGCACATCTTGAGGTTATACATTTTCAATTAGCTTTCTACTTTTCAGGCCCAGACTGAGCATTGGCATACCATGCAAATGCCAGGTGGGCCGCTTGCCTTAGCTCTGACAAAGTATTACAAAATGCACATATCGACTGAGCCAGAAACGCATCTGTGGGGTATCCACCATGGGACTATGCATGTGATGTCAGGTCAGGAAACATCCCTTTTTTTAATGAAGTTGTAGGCCGTGGCGAGATGTCCCATGAACAACTCTTGATTTTGCGTAACAAAAAAGACGCTTGTTACATACTCTCCTAAAGGCCAAACATACATTCTACAAACTGGCGCCTAGATTACAAGTTTTGCATTATGAGCTGTGCGGTGCTAACGAGCAGTTTTTTCTCACCGCTCACTTACCTGCAGCACTGGTATTACAGGTTTTTACAAACCCGGCGTTAATAGGCAAGAAGTGAGCGTAGAGCAAAATTATGCTCCACACTGCACTTCAATACCAGCGCTGCTTAAGTCAGCGGTGAGCTGGTTGTACGTGCTCGTGCACGATTTCCCCATAGACATCAATGGGGAGAGCTGGCTGAGAAAAAGTCTAACACCTGCAATCAAGCAGCGTAAAACTCAGTAACGCAGTCCCATTGATTCCTATGGGGAAACACATTTTATGTTTACACCTAACACCCTAACATGAACCCTGAGTCTAAACACCCCTAATCTTACACTTATTAACCCCTAATCTGCTGCCCCCAACATCGCCGACACCTGCATTATACTTATTAACCCCTAATCTGCCGCACCGGACATCACCGCCACCTACATTATATTTATTAACCCCTAATATCGCCCCCAATATCGCCACAACCTACCTACACTTATTAACCCCTAATCTGCTGCCCCCAACTTCGCCGCCACTATATTAAATGTATTAACCACTAAATCTAAGTCTAACCCTAACCCTAACACCCCCTAATTTAAATATAATTTAAATAAATCTAAATAAAATTACTATCATTAACTAAATTATTCCTATTTAAAGCTAAATACTTAACTATAAAATAAACCATAAGCTAGCTACAATATAACTAATAGTTACATTGTATCTAGCTTAGGGTTTATTTTATTTTACAGGTAAGTTTGTATTTATTTTAACTAGGTAGAATAGTTATTAAATAGTTATTAACTATTTAATAACTACCTAGCTAAAATAAATACAAAGTTACCTTTAAAATAAAACCTAACCTAAGTTACACTAACACCTAACACTACATTACAATTAAATCAATTCCCTAAATTAAATACAATTAAATAAATTAAATTAAATTAGCTAAATCACAAAAAAACCCCACTAAATTACAGAAAGTAAAAAACAAATTACAAGATATTTAAACTAATTACACCTAATCTAATAGCCCTATCAAAATAAAAAAGCCCCCCCCAAAATACCCCCCAGCCTAAACTAAACTATCAATAGCCCTTAAAAGGGCCTTTTTTGGGGTATTGCCCCAAAGAAATCAGCTCTTTTACCTGTAAAAAAAAAATACAAACAACCCCCCAACAGTAAAACCCACCACCCACACAACCAACCCCCCAAATAAAAGCCTAACTATAAAAACCTAAGCTCCCCAGTGCCCTGAAAAGGGCATTTAGCTCTATTGCAGGCCCAAAGCCCTAACCTAAAAAGTAAACCCACCCAATACACCCTTAAAAAAATCCTAACACTAACCCCCGAAGATTCACTTACCGGGAGAAGTCTTCATCCAAGCGGCAAGATGTCCTCAAGGAATGCGGCAGAAGTGGTTCTCCAGACGGGCAGAAGTGGTCCTCCAGACGGGCAGAAGTCTTCATCCAGACGGCATCTTCTATCTTCATCCATCCGACGCGGAGCGGGTCCATCTTCAAGACATCAGAGGCGGAGCATCCTCTTCTTCCGACAGGATAATAGAATAATGAAGGTACCTTTAAATGACGTCATCCAAGATGGCGTCCCTTAGGTTCCGATTGGCTGATAGAATTCTATCAGTCAATCGGAATCAAGTTAGAAAAATCCTATTGGTTGATTGGATCAGCCAATAGGATTGAGCTCGCATTCTATTGGCTATTAGTGTTAGGATTTTTTTAAGGGTGTATTGGGTGGGTTTATTTTTTAGATTAGGGCTTTGGGACTGCAATAGAGCTAAATGCAATGCCCATCCAAATGCCCTTTTCAGGGCAAAGGGGAGCTTAGTTTTTTTTTTAGTTAGGCTTTTATTTGGGTGGTTGGTTGTGTGGGTGGTGGGTTTTACTGTTGGGGGTTGTTTGTATTTTTTTTTTACAGGTAAAAGAGCTGATTTCTTTGGGGCAATGCCCTGCAAAAGGCCCTTTTAAGGGCTATTGATAGTTTAGTTTAGGCTAGGGTTTATTTTTATTTATTTCTTTTTTTTTCTTTTGATAGGGCTATTAGATTAGGTATAATTAGTTTAAATATCTTGTAATTTGTTTTTTATTTTCTGTAATTTAGTGTTTTTTTTGTGATTTAGCTAATTTAATTTAATTTACTTAATTGTATTTAATTTAGGGAATTAATTTAATTGTAGTGTAGTGTTAGGTGTTATTTTAACATAGGTTAGGTTTTATTTTACAGGTAAATTTGTATTTATTTTAGCTAGGTAGTTATTAAATAGTTAATAACTATTTAGTAACTATTCTACCTAGTTAAAATAAATACAAACTTGCCTGTAAAATAAAAATAAACCCTAAGATAGCTACAATGTAACTATTAGTTAGCTATGTTAGGGTTTATTTTATAGGTAAGTATTTAGTTTTAAATAGGAATAATTTATTTAATGGTAGTAATTTTATTTAGATTTATTTAAATTATATTTAAGTTAGGGGGTGTTAGGGTTAGACTTAGGTTTAAAGGGTTAATACATTTAGAATAGTGGCGGCAACGTTGAGGACGGCAGATTAGGGGTTAATAAATGTAGTTAGGTGGTGGCAATGTTGGGGTCATCAGATTAGGGGTTCATAAATATAATGTAGGTTGCTTTGATGTTAGGGGCGGCAGATTAGGAGTTAATAAGTATAATGTAGGTGGCGGTGATGTTAGGGGCAGCAGATTAGGGGTTAATATTATTTAACTAGTGTTTGCTATGTGGGAGTGCGGCAGTTTAGGGGTTAATATGTTTATTATAGTGATGGCAATGTCCGTAGCGGCAGATTAGGGGTTAATAATTTTATTTTAGTGTTTGCGATGCAGGAGGGCCTTGGTTTAGGTGTTAATAGGTAGTTTATAAGGTGTTAGTGTACTTTTTAGCACTTTAGTTATGAGTTTTATGCTACAGCTTTGTAGTGTAAAACTCATAACTACTGACTTTAGAATGCGTTAGGAATCTTGGAGGTAGAGGGTGTACCGCTCACTTTTTGGCCTCCGAGGACAGACTCGTAATACCGGTGCTATGGAAGTCCCATAGAAAAAAGACTTTAAGAACTTTACGTTAGTCGGTGTGCGATAAGGCCAAAAAAGTGTGCAGTGGCACATACCTGCAAGACTTGTAATACCCGCGGTAGGGAAAAATCAGCATTAGGACCTGTTAACGCTGCTTTTTTAGCTTACCGCAAAACTCGTAATCTAGTCGTAGGCTTTTAAAATGCTGCAAATTGACTTGATCAGCTATTTGATTTGCAACATTTTGAAAAACCTAAGTTGCATAATATATTTTTTGGCCTTTCAATGAAGCATGAAACACCACAGCAAGAGATGTTTAAGGGCCCTTTTAAACTATTTTTTATTGTGTCATAAACTTAAAACAAACTATTTTTTAATTGTGTCACTTAAACTTAAAAAACAAATATTTGTATTAAAACACATCACTAGCTATCTCTCAGCGAAGCTAAACTAAGGATATGGAAGCTCGGTGAGGCCATCTTCAGGACATCATCTATCACTAACAGCAGCTGGGTTTCCAAAAAATCATATAAACCCCTGGGCCAGTCAACTACCACCTTATAAATATCTACGCCTAACAGATATAATAATAAGGTTGCATACTGTAATGTCAATTAAAAGGGCCTATAGGTCTGCTAAAAATAATCAGTCTGAAAATATGGATCACTATTTGAAACAGGTAGATCAAACCCCTAACAGGGATGCACAAGAAGCACACAGATAATTAGTTTCAGCGCAAGTTTACCATGCTGAATCAGCACAACAGGAATTTATCACTAAAGAAAACCTTAAACTTTTGTCCTTGAAGGAAGACATAAAAGAAGCAATGCTTTATGTCAAGGCTATGTTTGGGGAATTGAGAATGGATATAGTGGCAGTAGACCAGAGGGTTTCACAAATTGATGAAAAACAAGAAAATCTCTGTTCTGATTTGCAACATCAATCCAGCTGTCTACAGTCTCAGGAAATAGTGGTCCAGAGCCTTATGGAGCGCCTTGAAGATTCGGAAAACAGGAGCAGGAGGAATAATCTGTGCTTGCGGAATGTCCCTGAGTCTGTGGGACCGGCCGCACTAAATGACTACTTGCAAGATCTTTTTAGAGTCATCAAACATGCCCCTGCAGTGGAAGCAATTCAGATTGAGCATGCACATAGGCCTCTTCGGCCCAAACCACCATCTAGGGCACTGCTAAGAGACAATATTATCAAACTCTTGTCCTTTAAAGACAAGGAGAAAATCCTCAGACACACGAGAACATAACACCCTCTAACGCATAATGGCGTTGATATACAAGTATACTCAGATCTCTCCGGCCACTCTTCAAAAGAGAAGGGACATGAGATTCATCACTACCATATTAAAAGAGCGACAAATCCCCTACAGGTGGGGGTTCCCAACTAGTATCATAGCATCAAAAGCCAACAGCACAGCTGTCTTTAGGTAACTTATTGACCTTACCCTGTTCAACAAGACTCTTGGTATAAGAATTTTACCGCCTCCCTCACTGCAGCTGGGTCAAGATGACTTGGCTGTAAATGCTCCTAATGACGACAGAAATCTGCCCAGATGAGATAGAAACTGCTTGGGAAACGGCACTTTACTGACTCTCTCAAGATTGCAGGTCAAAAGACAACATTGGACAATTGGACTAATCAGCTAAGTTAATGTTTAATGTGTTATAATGTTCAATGTTTGATATGTTGTTTACAGGTTCGAAGGAACGGGTCAAAGAGGAGAGTAGTAGTTCCCAAGGATAAGATTAGTTATATACTTAAACCTTGATTATTCTATATGTGTTCTGTATGCCTGCTGGGGACTGGGCTCTCTGATGACTCTCCCAAAACCCCAGGTCGAAAAGAGACGTTGATCATATTCAAAGCCTGTTCTAGAGTTGTAGAGATTGATGGAGGTCCATGTAACAAAGTTGATGCTTAATGTGTCATAATGTTTAAGGTTTGCACCATTGTCTATGGGCGGGTTGGAGCAGGTAATAGAATAGGATAGTGGCTAGTGGGGTCTAGTTTAGTCAGACATTTAAATCTGGGCTATCCTGGAGGCTTGTGACATATATACCCTATAAGCTCTTACTTTACACTTGCAAGTGTTTGTTTTACCTGTTCCATGCTGTGGTAAAAACCAATAAAGTATTTTTGGACTTTCAATTTTATCCCGTAGCACCGCTTTTTTTGTTCTTCATATATACCCTATACTCAAGCGGAAACTAAGCTGCCGTTGACATCAGTAATTTAAGGTTGGGGAGATTGCTAGACTAATCCACCAGTGAATAAAGACACAGGAAGTACTAATCGTTCCCTTAAAATAAGGGGTTATATTGCTAACTGTTTCACTAAAACCAGCGACTAAAGGAACACATAAATAGACAGTTGACTAATATGTGGAGAGTCTATAAATACATTCTTTCCCTAAAGATTGCAATAAATATAGTATAATGTGTCATAAGGTTTAACGTTCGCACCATTGTTCATGAGTGGGATAAAACAGGTATTAGAATAAGGTAGTGGCTGGCGGGGTCTGGCTTAGTCACACATTTGAATCCTGACTACCCTGGAGGCCTGTGACATTCACACCCTGTACTCAAACGGAAACTAAGCTGCAGCTGGCATCAGTAATTTAAGGTTGGGGAGATTGCCAGAGTAGCCCACCAGTTAACAAAGTCACACAAAGCACTAATAGTTCCAGGAAATAGGGGGCCATATTGCCAGCTGCCTCACTAAAACCAGCGACCAAAGGAATAAATAGATAGACTTTTGACTAATATATAGAGAGTTTATAAATACATTTTTTACCTAAAGATTGCACTAAATATAGTATATAAGTTTTAAGTTTACTGAGTGAAAGTACTGGGGTTACTACCGCTGATATTTGGTTATTGGTATATTTGTAACGCATGACAGATTTGTAGTTTATTTTTTGCATCTGTTGTTTGTTGCACATTTCCATTTTCCCTATCCCTAAATTCAGTTCACATCTCTGGGACCACAATACCCTTATAGGGATACATACAATCAACACCTCTTAATACCTCAGACCACTGACCTTTCCCCCACTACCCTCCCTCACACAAGTAAACCCAAACCCATAACCACACCCCTCCTTCTCTCTTGTAACTTCCCTTTCTCCTCTCCTATCCCCCTTTTTTTTCCTCTCTCCAAATGGCACCTTCACAAAGTGGTATGGATAATATAAAGGTGGAGATTGTCTCCATCAATGTCAAGGGTCTAAATAGTCCTGGAAAGAGATCAATAGCCACAAGAGACTTAAATATACTCAAAGGTGACATTATATACATTTAGGAAACCCATTTTTCAAAAAAACATGAACCCAAGTAGTACAATCGTTATTACCCAATAGCATACTTTGTATCAGGCCCATTAAAGAAAAACGGAGTGGGAATACTTATCTGAAATATAGTCCTTTTTCAACTAACACAAGAGATTACAGTTCCTGATCCTGGCCAGCACTCTATATGGAAAACTAATAACTATGGTTAACCTATACATCCCCAATCAGTCTCAATCCTCCTTTCTCAAAAGTATAGCCTGCAAAATTCTAGAACTGCAGATGGGTACTGTATTCCTGGGAGGTGATTTTAATGTTTCCCTAAATCCAGAAATGGACACCTCAGGCGGGGTCCCCAGTGTCCCCCTTAGGACATTTAGAAATATACAAACTTCATTAAGGGAGCTAGCTTTACACGACATATGGCGTACCTTACACCCAACAGTTAAGGAATTTACCTTTTTTTCGCACCCTCACAGAAAATACATGAGGAATGATTACCTATTCACAGATTCAATCGGTCTCACAATAACGCCTAGGTGCGAGATAATACCTATTACCTGGTCTGACCACGTTCCTGTTGTTTGCTCTGTACTGTGACCTAATACATCAATTACACAATACGTGTGGAGACTTGATGAGCAGATGTTAAACAACTCATTAATAAAAATAGATATGCAGAAGTCAGTTGAGGAATAGTTTAGCCTAAATGGGAATGGTCAGCCTAACAATCTCACTGTTTGGGAGGCACACAAGTGTGTTGCACAGGGGATACTGATCAGACACAAGATATATCTTAATAGACAGAGAAAAGAGCATTACAAAGCACTCTTAGACAGAGTTTCACAAACAGAGCAAGTTCATAAAGAGCATCCTGGGGACGCATCATTGCAAACTAATCTAGAACAAACTTAGTCAGAATTGCTCAAATTCCTACAGGAAGAGCATCAGAAAAAAAGCTCTATACCTTAGACAGCAGTTCTTTGAAGAGAGAGATAAAGCAGGTCGTCTACTAGCCTGAGCCATAGCACACAAGAAACTCAAAGCTCATGTCCACAAGCTTGCAGATCAAAATGGATCTGTAAAGGCTGATGGCAGATCAATTACTAATGCGTTTGGGGGGGGTTCATCAAAGCTTTAAACAACATCCACTCTGGGGAAGATCCAGCAGGGGAATCATACCCTAGGTGGGGTTCGGACCAGGCCATACAGGAATATTTGTCTGGAGTGGAAATTTGGGAAACTCTCGACGGAAGACACTGAATGCTTGGAGGCACCTATCACTGTAGAGGAAGTACTGGAAGCTATCAAAGATTTACCAGTAGTTAAAAGCCCCGGCCCCAATTTAACAGCCAAGTACTATAAAACTTTCTCTGAGATATTAGCACTGCATTTATTAAACATTTTCAATAGTCTAGCTGATTCCCCTACACTACCAAATACTATGTTATAAGTCCACATAGTAGTGATTCCCAATCCAGGTAAGCCCCCAAATCGCCCCGAAAATTACAGACCAATATCGCTACTCAACACAGATGTCAAGATTCTGGCCAAGGTCTTGGCTAGGAGGTTGAACAAATACTTACCTCAGTTGGTCTCAACTGACCAGGGAGGCTCGGGACAACGCCCTCAAGGTATTACAACTCATCACATTTTTGCGTAATAACTCAATCCTCCTCACACTAGCTTTGACGGATGCTGAAAAAGCGTTTGACTGGGTTAACTGGTCTTTTATTTGGGCTGTCCTGGCCAAGTTGGGAATTGGCCCTAAATTTATTAACGTAATCTTCTCACTCTACTCAACACCAAATGCAAAAGTACAAGGGTATAGCTTCCCTTCCAAATCTTTTAAGACTGCTAACGGTACATGACAGGGTTGCCCACTATCCCCATTGCTGTTTGCTCTCTTAATTGAAGCATGTAAAATCCGTGCAAACCTGAAAATATGCGGAATTAAAATTGGACATCAGGAACACAAACTAGCGATGTACGCAGATGACATCCTATTAACTATTACTGACACAACGCACTCATTGCCAGTGACACTCAAAGAATTTGAAAAATATGGAGTGGTCTCTGACTTCCTCCTTAATCCTTCGTAATTTGAAATACTAAACATATCCGAGTCCCCAACGGTTTCTAGAGAGCTCCAGTGGAACTGCCACCTCAAAGTAGCGACACAAAGCCTTAAATATCTAGGAATCACCCTTAAACCTAGGGTCAGAGATATTGTTGATCACAATTACAGACAAATTAGAGACAAGATTCTTAGGGATCTGGCAGATTGGCAGAACAAAACTATCTCCTTGCTAGATCACATAAATGTTACTAAAATTAATATTCTCCCCAGGGTGCTTTAAGTATTGCATACCTTTAAACTCCTCTTCAAACCTCTTACACCAAATACAGACAGCAATGGAGGCATACATATGGAAGGGAATGAGACCAAGAATCAAGCAGCAGACAACGTATCTACTGCGGGATAGAGGTGGCATAGGTGTCCCCAAACTTAAATATTATCAAAAAGCCATATGTCTACAATGATTAATAGAGTGGTGTCACTCATCTCAGAACAAAGCATGGGTACAAATCGAAAATGCTATACAACAACGTGGAAACATGGGGTCACTGGCATGGGTGACGCCATAGGCTGGTTAAACACTATCCATTGATTGACGAGGTGTTTCAGGAATTTGATAAGATGAACAGATTGTGGGAAAACCATTCAACCCTTAGTTCACCCCTAACACCTATATGGGAAAATCCAGACATAGGAATACAGAGTATCCCAAGTACATACAAGCACCCATACCCCTTAACAGACAGAGCAGTGACAAATATCTTTCACCAAGGAAAGATTAAATCACAAGCAGAGCTAGCTAACTGGGATGGGCAGACGTTTATTTCTTGGTTCCATACAGCACAAATTACCCATTATTACACAACACACAAGATAAACCCTCACTGACCAGGCAGAAAACACCCTTTGAGACACTTTGCTCTGCCACCCAGATGCCAAGACATCTGATATCTTTACTATACAAGCTTATGCTTGTAAAGATGATGCATTTCTACCATCATATACACAGGCATGGTGCAAGAGACCTGGGACAGGGGCTGGAGACCATAGACTGGCTGAAAATATTCTCTAGAGCAAAAAAAAAAACTCAGTATCAGCCAGAATACAAGAGATGCATTATACATTTTTAAGCAGGTGGTATCTGACTCCACAAAGGCTTCACAACATTTATCCAAACATGAATGGGGGATGCTGGAGGGGATGCAGAGAAGGGGATACCCGTTTGCACATTTGGTGGTCCTGCCCACACATCAGCTCCTTCTGGGATGGAGTATACTCGGAAATAAACAAAGTTCTACATACCACCATATCAGCCAATCACAACCATTTAATTTACTGGGATTTGCCCAAAGTAGTTGGGGATGCTAAACATCAATTACTTTTTATAATGCTTAACTGTGCAAAAAGATAAGGAAAAAAGTGGCGCTAAGGACCCCTTAATATGTCAAGTACGAAATGGATACACGAACAATACTGAAACGTGTTCAGATAAAAGAAATCACATATAATAAACCTGCTAAGAAGCAGTGGTAAGCATAGAATACGCAAATTAGGAGCGTTTAGGCGGTACCTTATAAGTTTCTGGCAAACACTTGTCTCCTGACCGGATCCATTCGAACCTACACTGTGGCACAAAACTGTCCTCTCTCTAGACGTAGAGAGAGGTGCTAAAAACTTATAAGGTACCGCCTAAACGCTCCTAATTTGCGTATTCTATGCTTACCACTGCTTCTTAGCAGGTTTATTATATGTGATTTCTTTTATCTGAACAAGTTTCAGTATTCATTTTATTTAATTATTGGACATCCAATTTTAGTTTCATCATATGAATATAATTTTATAAGCAATTGAATCTATATATTTTATAGGTGTTTTGTACAATACTATGTGCATAATAAATGTTATTTATTTACCGTTTACAATCTGTTATGTATCATTATAAGTAGATTGGTATACTTATTCACTTATAAGATTACTTCATTCCCTGCACTTTTGCAAACTGCTTCACATCGAGCTAGTCTTAAGTGATAGGGAACTTTATATTAATCTTAGGACAATCAAAATATATTAATTATACTATGTCATACACCTGATTATATAAAGGGAGTTTATAGTTTTTTAAAATTAATCTCAGGACAACCAACACATATTAATTTTACTATTTCTTACACCTGACTATATAAAGTGAGTAATCTATACTCACTAGCCCTAGCCCTTAGGCTTCCTAGCACCAGTACAACCGTGCCTGTTCTGTCCTTAACTGTGCAAAAGCCTGGTGCCCAAATACTGGAAATAACAAAGCACCCCATCTGTGGGGGAGTGGAAGGCCAGGGTCAGAGATCTGCTGCAACTAGAAAGATACCACTACCGAAAACTGGGTAAAATGCAACACATGAGAACATCTGTCTGACTTGGGAGGGAAAGGGAATCTGAGCTACCTCAAGATGCTAGTATAATTGACCCATCAAGGGTGCCGATAAACAGCCTATTATATTTGTAGGTGTGGTGTGTTTTTTTTTTCTCTCCCCCCTCCATACCTGGACATGTTTTATGGAACCTTACCTGCCCTTCTCCCCTTCTTCCCCCTTTTCCCCTCTAAAGTCTAAAGACAAATTTCTATGGTCTATACTGGTGATGTTATTATTGGAAAATGTGAAATAGGAGCTTGCAAGCTCAAAGTTTATGGTTTATATGGAAATTACTGTTAATTTATCTATATAGGCACAACAATCCTAATGGTGCTGCTCAAGAACCTCAAAGATTAGCATGGAGAGGGGATACGGGAGGAAAGAAACAAACAACTGTCTTATATGCTTAGAAAACATGTATTACTAATATTATTGTTGTTTTTTTCCTGTATTGCCATCTCTTATTCAAACAATAAAGCTTGTTTTAAATATATATATATATATATATATATATATATTTGTGTTTGTTTATGTATATATACCTAATAAACTAGCTGGCACTCATTCACAAAAAAAAAAAGAAGCAGCAAGTACTAAAAAACATTAAAGTAATGGATTAGTTATAGCCTCATTCCAAGACAAGGTAAAAGTACCTTAACACAGCCCCTACAGAGCTTGGGGCTTAAACCCAGTCTTACATGCCGGATTTTAATAAAACATGCTAATTACACATGAATGTGCACTGGTTAGTTGTGGTTTTCCTGGAAACACATGTTAATAGGGTACAGTCTCAGACTGGACTAGGGGCACATCCCATGTCCAATGGAACATACACTTGCACATCTTGAGGTTATACATTTTCAATTAGATTCCTAGTTTTCAGGCCAAGACATAACATTGGCATACCGTTCAAATTCCTGGAGGGCTGCTTGCCTTAGCTCTGCCCACGTATTACAAAACACACACATTGACTGCTGTGTGGCTTTGTTAATTCCCAAAAGTCAGTCAGGTAGTTAGGAACACATCTGTGCCGTGCCCATTATGGACCACTGCATGTGATGTCAGGCCAGGAAGCAGCCCTTTTTTGGTGAAGGTGTAGACTGGGGCGGGATGTCACTTGTGCTGGTCTGTGTCACATGATACAAGCACTGTTTCTAAGTGGTCATTGTGGAAGAGTGAGAAGTGGTGGACGTGGAGAGAGGGTAAGTGTTTAAAACAGTTTTTATTTCAGTTCAGAGTTTGTTTAAAAGTTGACTTGTCACAATAATATTACTACCATATCCTTGACAGGGCCACCATGTGAGGGAGTTGTTCTTGTGGGGGGAGAGAGAGGCTGAGTAGGGACCGTAGGAGCACATAGTCTTCAGTAAATATCATATTATATATATATATAAATATATATATATATATATATATATAATCATCCTTTTTAATAGTTTTTTATACAACCTTTAACTTAACATTTCACTCAATTTGATGTTTATTTTGTACTCGTCTCTCTGTACTAGTCTCTGCAATTTTATTATTATTATATTATAAAGCTAAATGCTGTGACTGGACTGGGGGAATAGGGGAACAGGATATGTCTTTTTCGCAATGTCCCTAAGTAGAGTGTGGTAATCATGCTATATACATATACATTTATAATCATGGAGAGATCTTATATTCTTCTATAAGATAACATATGCAAAGATATACTTTGTTCAGGACTAACATTTAATATCAACTAACACAAAATAACTATTTCATATAGTTTTTAAGAGATTCTTCAATGATGTCTCGAGTAATATTTTAGCTGTAAAATAATAAAAGGGTTAAAAAGATTTATCTTAAACAAAATAGACTTTGATGGTGATCATTAGATACACTTTTCTAAAGCATTATGATCAACCCAACATTTCTCTAACTGATGGCTGGAGCCACACAATTCCTTCACCGTTTAAGTCCTAAAAACGCAATATAGAACATAGTCCGCACTTTCATCAACACTACTTTTTATGATCAAGATTACAAATCCATACAACAACAAAAAAAAATGTCCCAACACATTGCTCCAGGCTCTGTGAAAAGCAAAGTAATGAAATCTAAAGGCAAACTGTCACAGATAACACCCATTAGAAATAGCGTTTATCAAGGTGTGAACTAAAAAAATAATCAGAGTTCCTAAAATAAATTATCATTTGCCAGCAATATTAACATATTTGATCTATTTATTTATCACTGATTATATGCTGAATTTAATATTAACTAATGCAACAAAACTATATTTCAAATGGTTTTCAAAAGATTCTTCTATCAGGTCTTGAGTAATATTTTAGCTGTAAAATAGTAAAAGGGTTAAAAAGAGCTAGCTATTTATTATTATTACACTTTATTTATAAAGCGCCAACATATTCTGCAGCGCTGTCCATAGGTACAATTCATTTAAATTAAAAATGATATAAAACTTGTAAGAGACAACACATTTACAAACACATACAGGAGGAATTGAGGGCCCTATTCCGGTGGGAATGTACAATCTAGAAGGGTAGGAATAGGATAAGTTATGTCCTTTCAAAAAGAAAATAATGTTGTAAATACTTTCAGAGTGAATGATTGTTGAGAGGGGATGTGTAAAATCAGTTTTCACAAAAGAAACAAGATTAAAATATCTATCTTTAGTGTTTATATACATTTACAAATAGAAATCCGAACAGCGTTTACAATTTTTCTCACTCTCTCTCTCTCTCTCTTTCTCTCTCTCTCTCTCTCTCTCTCTCTCTCTCTCTATCTATCTCTCTCCCTCTCTCTCTCTCTCTACATCTTTACATTTAATAAAAAGCAGATGCTATTTTTCCTTCATAAAGAAGCATCAGCATTTTCAACTAACGTTCCAATTTCTCAATTCCTCTCTTTCAGTGATATATCTTGGAACATCTATATTTCCTACTTCCAGTGCTGACAGAAGCCTTTACCAACATCGGAGTAGGGGAATTACCTAACATTAAGAAAACACTCTAGTCAGTGAAATGTCAGTCTCATCACTATCTTTCATCCATTTGTGTTTTAATATATTCAGCAATAAATGTTGTATTTGTTTATGAATATGACTCTCTTGTTGATGTATAACATTTTTATATCTTGAATTGTTGTTGTTTTTTTTTTGGTCCCATAACTGTGCTCACTTTTGAATGAGACAAGGGCCTTGTACTAAAGTTGAGATAAGTTTCAAAATTAATTGAGCATCAAGTCACCTATATTTTCCATAGTTTTGTTAGTAGTTGATCCTACAATTAACAATTATAGCTGCATCAGGTGTACAATATCATGCACATAAAATAGAAGAATGAAATATAAATAATTGCAGGAGACACACTTAGAAAAAATGGTTTATGTTAATGTTGTCTCACTGGATAGAACAAAAGATGACTCTAGGGGCTGGATATGGTATTCTAGAGGTATGGACATGATTTTTGACCTACACTTAGGCCTAGTATGTGGAGTTCATAAAGACTGAATTTCCTATTTTAAGTATTTTATCTTGTAGTTTTGATGTTGCTATTTTAAAGCTGACGATGTTGTCTTTTTTTCATTTTACTTTTATCCCTCTTTAAATATTTTCACAATTTCTTTTCTTTTTTTTTTTTTGCATATGTCAGAAAGGACTTTTTCATTTTAATTTGTTTGTTCTATAATATTAAAAATTAATTACAAATTACTATCCAATAATGTATTTATTTTTGTTTAAAATTCAAATTTAATAAAAATAGATATGAAAATTAAATAAAGTTATTATTGCCCATGGGCTAGCAAATATACAAAACAAAAATAATGATAGTTTCATAACACAATCTAAAACAAGAAAACATCTTGCCAGAATAAACAGGAATACAGCATAGAGTTTTGTAATGATGATAGTATCACAGTGGAACTTGTAGGTACCAATAATCGAGTGATTATGATATAGATGTTGTTGCTTTAATTATAAAAAAGAAGAGTGACTAAGAACTCATAGCTATTTCAAATTGTATGTTCTATTTGAATAATGCAAGATAAAATTGAGGTTTCATGTCCCATTAATACTGTTTGTTTTCTTCTGCCTGTTCCTCATCCTTTACAACTAATATTTCTCTCATCTTTAGACCTTGCTCTGTTTTTCAGTCGTATATAAAATTACTAAGGTATTTTGTTGCTTTCAGTAAACTACTAAGTATTTTATATGTTGTTTTCATCACATTTTTTATTATTTTGCTGTCTTAAAATGAATCATCAATCATCAAAACATCTCCATTTCTATTCAATCCCATGATTACTATAATTTATAAATATATTAATCTAAACAAGCCACAGGACTGATCTCTGAAGCATTCCACTCAAATGAAATGTTTATTATTCAAATGATTTCAACAGCCATTTCGGTAGTCATCCACTCTTAGTTCCTACTGTAATCAATGCTGATTATCAATGTTAAAGATTATGAATTCTTTTTATTATATAGGCCAGAAAAACAAAACAAAAAAACAGACTTTGTGAATACAGTTGCCCATTTATTATTAAGAAACACAGGACAACATAAAGATCAGTTAACTAATAAATAAGTGGATCATAATGCTTTAGAAAAATGTATTAAAATATTTATCTTAAAAAAAACTTTGATGGGGGATTTGCTGTAGAAAATCATTAGATACGTTTTTCTAAAGCATTAAGATCTACCCTACACTTCTCTAACTGGTGGCTGGAGCCTCACAATTCCTTCACCGTTTAATTCCTAAAAACACAATAAATAACATAGTCAGCAATTTCTTTAACACTACTTTTGATTGTCAAGATTACAAATCCATACACCAACATTTATTTTTCCAACACATTGCTCCAGGCTCTGTGAAAAGCAACATAATAAAAGCAAACAGTCACAGATGACTAATATAATAAAGTGTTCTACCCATTAGAAATAGCATTTATCAAGGTGTGAACTAAAAACAATGATCACAGAGTTCCTAAAATAAGTTCTCATTTACCATCAATATTAAGATATTTTATATATTTATTGATGGGAAAACACACTCATATTCTACTGTATTCAATTATTTTTGTAATGCATTTTTCTCCAATTAATTTTGGTTCACAAGATGAGCATTTATAAAATTGAGCAAAATGCAACAAACTTATCTATTCTTCCATGCACAAAGAAGCCCACCAGATGCATAGAGCTCTCTATAGCCTGTTAAATATTTAACATTTAATATAACTTACTCTTGTCAAATCATTACCTGGATCCCACCCTTATGGCTTTCCAAAAATAAACAAACAAATAAATAAATATTAATAATAACAATAATGAGATTAATCAGTATTAGTGATACAATTGTACAATGCAAAACAACAACAGTTGTTAACAAATACGATGCACATTTAATTAATTTGTGAAATAAATTAAACATTAGGAATAAGATAAACCTCCATCACTAATGTAATAATATATGCTGAATACTTTATTACTTCAATAGAAATTTAAAAAAAAGGTAAAGTTTTATGCTATTATATGCTTTATGTTTGTGCTGTGAAATTGCTGTGAAATTGCTAATATTATACCTTCTTGGTATAATTTTGTTTATGTGCTCACATTTGAATGTTGTAAGAATATTTTAAAATAATTGTGCTTAAGTAAAATCGACTATATAGCTCAATAATTTACCTTTAATAGAACACATAAATAAGGTGCATTTGAGAAAGCAAGTAGGGCAAAAATACCTGTTGTCTAAATAGAAACAGTATACATGTTTTTAAAAAGGCATCTATAGCATATATTTTTCTAACATGTTTCTTGAAAATGTATATACAATTGAATGCATTTTAAACATAATAAAAATATAGGGTAGAATGAATAATTCATGTTGTGATTTAATTTAGATGTTGTTTGATCTGCTTGACATTTCATTGTAAGCCAAATCTAATATTGCATCTTGCAATACTGTATACACAGAATAATGATTATAAAGCATATATTCACATGGAAAAGGAAAAAGTACATATTTTGAAAAGACATTGTTTGTGACTATTCTACATATTATTGATAGACATATATATATACAGTGGGGCAAAAAAAGTATTTAGTCAGCCACCAATTGTGCAAGTTCTCCCACTTAAGAAGATGAGAGAGGCCTGTAATTTTCATCATAGGTATACGTCAACTATTTGCATATTATGGTGGAAAATAAGTATTTGGTCACCTACAAACAAGCAAGATTTCTGGCTCTCACAGACCTGTATCTTCTTCTTTAAGAGGCTCCTCTGTCCTCCATTCATTACCTGTATTAATGGCACCTGTTTGAACTTGTTATCAGTTTAAAAGACACCTGTCCACAACCTCAAACAGTCGCACTCCAAACTCCACTATGGTGAAGACCAAAGAGCTGTCGAAGGACACCAGAAACAAAATTGTAGACCTGCACCAGGCTGGGAAGACTGAATCTGCAATAGGCAACAGCTTGGTGTGAAGAAATAAACAGTGGGAGCAATAATTAGAAAATGGAAGACATACAAGACCACTGATAATCTCCCTCGATCTGGGGCTCCACGCAAGATCTCACCCCATGGGGTCAAAATGATCACAAGAACAGTGAGCAACAATCCCAGAACCACACGGGGGGACCTAGTGAATGACCTGCAGAGAGCTGGGACCAACGTCACAAAGGCTACCATCAGTAACACACTACGCCGCCAGAGACTCAGATCCTGCAGTGCTAGACATGTCCCCCTGCTTAAGCCAGTACATGTCCGGGCCCATCTAAAGTATTCTAGAGAGCATTTGGATGATCCAGAAGTGGATTGGGAGAATGTCATATGGTCAGATGAAACCAAAGTAGAACTGTTTGGTAGAAACACAATTCGTCATGTTTGGAGGAGAGAGATTGCTGAGTTGTAACCAAAGAACACCATACCTACTGTGAAGCATGGGGTTGGCAACATCATGCTTTGGGGCTGTTTCTCTGCAAAGGGAACAGGACGACTGATCTATGTACATGAAAGAATGAATGGGGCCATGTATCGTGAGATTTTGAGTGCAAACCTCCTTCCATCAGCAAGGGCATTGCAGATGAAACGTGGCTGGGTCTTTCAGCATTACAATGATCCCAAACACACCGCCCGGGCAATGAAGGAGTGGCTTCGTAAGAAGCATTTCAAGGTCCTGGAGTGGCCTAGCCAGTCTCCAGATCTCAACCTCATAGAAAACCTTTGGAGGGAGTTGAAAGTCTGTGTTGCCCAGCGACAGCCCCAAAACATCACTGCTCTAGAGGAGATCTGCATGCAGGAATGGGCCAACATACCAGCAGCAGTGTGTGACAACCTTGTGAAGACTTTGACCTCTGTCATTGCCAACAAAGGATACATAACAAAGTATTGAGATTAACTTTTGATATTGACCAAATACTTATTTTCCACCATAATTTGCAAATAAATTCTTTCCAAATCAGACAATGTGATTGTCTGGATTTGTTTCCACATTTTGTCTCTCATAGTTGAGGTATACCTATGATGAAAGCTACAGGCCTCTCTCATCTTCTTAAGTGGGAGAACTTGCACAATTGGTTGCTGACTAAATACTTTTTTGCCCCACTGTATATATATATTATTTTTTTTACAGATGTAAAATTAAATTAAGTATGTTGATATGTGCCTGTTCATCTATAGCTAGCTTCTTTGGTGAGATTATCTAAGAAATTTTGTCAGTGCTATAAAGGTCAACAATGCTAGAAAAGCAAGTTTTACTTGTGAACTGTTTATCTTTCTATGGGCCTGATTATAAAAAAAAACTCAAGGGCATAGAGAGAAATCTCTCAACATTGTTGAGGCTTTTTTAGCATTATATTGCAATGTATGTGTCTCTCCCTCACATCCAGATCACTGCATAATAAGATAAAAAGCTCTCAAGCTAAAATTTGCTTTTTAGAAAGTCTTTGGTGGACCTCACAGTACTGATGAAACTTGTTAGATAATCTCACATTATAATAAATAGCTTCAAAAAAACATCCAAAAGATTTTACTTTATGTCTCTCCTCTCCATGCCAGTGGGTATTTGATCATCAGGCCCTATGAGAGGGATATTAAGAAGAAAAAATATATTCAAATCTGTCTTGGGTCTTCATGATGGAAAACAAATTGCTGTGGGTTATCTGAAAAAACAAAAGAAGGCGCCACATAGTTTATACCATTTACCATTTACTAAATTCCAAATCTATCTTGAGAATGTAACTTACTCATAAATGTATGGCACCAAAAATTAGTTGCAAGGCAAGCAGGCAGAAAGCTCAAAGCTTCTCTGCTATCTCTCCAATGCTCCACACTCTTCCTATTCTTCTGTTCTGTATGTGGATAGTGCTATAGCAAATATATCTTGTCCTTTCCACAGTTAGACCAGCAATACACTATATCAAATATTTTATAGGGATGTATAAGCTAGATACATACTGGTACTTTTAAGGGCTATACAAAATCAACTCTTTTAAACAGGACTCACCAAACAGACTTTCTACTTAGGTGTAACAAGCAGAAAAAAAGTGAGGGAAAATCACTGTATCATAAAAAAGGGGATATATATTAATGATAAAAAAATATGCAACACCTTTCACAGTCTACCAAGTTCCGCATCTTCAAGTATAATCTGTGTGTTTTTTTGTCTGTTTTTGTTAATTAACAGCTAGATTACGAGTTTGGCGTTATGATTGAAAAAGCAGCATTATGGCCCATAACGCTGCTTTTTCCCTAACGCTGCTATTATAAGTCTTGTAGTATAGGTATACTGCACACCTTTTAGCCAGTCACGCAACGTCAGTACCGCACTTTTGAAAAAGTCCTTTTTCAATGGGACTCCCATAGCGCCGGTATTACGAGTTTGCCTGGGAGGCCAAAAAGTGAGCGGTACACTCTATAACCAGAAGATCTGTACCTCCATCTAAAGTCAGCAGTTATGAGTTTTAAGTTATAAAGCAGTAGCATAAAACTCATAACTAAAGTGTTACAAAGTACACTAACAACCATAAACTACCTATTAACCACTAAACCAAGGCCCTCCCGCATCGCAAACACTATAATAAATTTATTAACCCCTAATCTGCCGCTCTGGACATCGCCGCCACTATTAAAATGTATTAAATCCTATTCCGCCACTCGCCAACATCGTCGCCACTATAATAAACCTATCAACCCCTAAACCACTGCCCTCCCGCATCACAAACACTATTTAAATATTATTAAATCCTAATCTGCCGTCCGCCCACACCGCCGCTATAATAAACCTATTAACCCCTAAACCGCAAGCCCCTCATAACAAAATATACTTAAACTGTTAACCCCTAAACCAAAAGCCCCCCACAATGAAATATACTAAAAAAACTATTAACCCCTAATCCTAACAACCCCCTAATTTTATATTAAAATTACAATTTCCCTATCTTAAATTAAATTAAAGCTTACCTGTCAAATTAAATAAATTAATTAAATTAATTTTAAATTAACAATTAAACTAAGATAATTATTAAACTACAATTAAACTAACTACCAATTAATTTAAACTAAACTACACAAAAATCCTAACACTACTCTAAAAATAAAAAAAAGTATCTAGTTACAAAAAAATAAATAACTAAATTACAAAAAAAACCCAATAAATTATGAAAAATTAGAAACAAATTATCAAAAATAAAAAAAATTACACCTAATCTAATAGCCCTATCAAAATAAAAAAGCCCGCCCAAAATAAAAAAAACCCTAGCCTACAATAAAATTCCAAATCCAGGGCCTTTTGTGGGGCATTGTCCCAAAGAATTCAGCTCTTTTACCTGTAAAAAAATGCAAACATCCCCCCCAACAGTAAAACCCACCACCCCCACAACCAACCCCCCCAAATAAAATAACTATATAAAAAAAAATAAGCTCCCCATTGCCCTGGAAAGGGCATTTGTATGGGCATTTAGCTCTTTTACATGCCCAGACCCTAATCTAAAAATAAAACCCACCCAAAAAAACCTTAAATAAACCTTACCCCCGACAATCCACTTACAGTTATTGATGCCCCGCTTGAAGGATCCATCCAGCCACAAGAAGTCTTCATCCAGACAGCCTCTTCAATCTTCATCCAGCCAGCGAAGTCCTCATCCATGCAGCAAGAAGTCTTCATCCAGACAGCATCTTCTATCTTCATCCATCTGGCGCAGAGTGGGTCCATCCTGAAGACATCCGGCTTTGAGCATCCTCTTCATACGGTCACCGCCATAAACTGGAACTTCAATGCAACTGATGTCATGCAAGATGGCATCCCTTGCATTCCTTTTAGCTGAAAGATTTCAATCAGCCAATAGGATTAGAGCTGTTAAAATCCTATTGGCTGTTCCAATCAGCCAAAAGGATTTGAGCAGCTCTCATCCTATTGGATATTCCAATCAGCCAATAGGATTGAGCTCTCATCCTATTGGCTGATTGGAACAGCCAATAGAATGAGAGCTGCTCAAATCCTATTGGCTGATTGAAACCGTTAATAGGATTTTAGCAGCTCTAATCCTATTGGCTGATTGAAATCTTTCAGCCAATAGGAATGCAAGGAAGCCATCTTGGATTACGTCACTTGCATTTAAGTTGCAGTTTACAGTGGCCTCCATATGAAGAGGATGCTCTGCGCCGGATGTCTTCAGGATGGACCTGCTCTGTGCCAGATGGATGAAGATAGAAGATGCTGTCTGGATTAAGACTTCTTGTCGCATGGATGAGGAATGCATTGGCTGGATGAAGATAGAAGAGGCCGCCCGGATGAAGACTTCTTGCTGCATGGATGAGGACTTCGACGGCTGGATGGATCCTTCAAGTGGGACTTCAAGAAATGTAAGTGGATCATCGGGGGTTAGTGTTAGGTTTTTATAAGGGATTTTTGGGTGGGTTTTATGTTTAGTTTAGGGTCTGAGCATGTAAAAGAGCTAAATGCCCTATTAAGGGCAATGCCCATATAAATGCCATTTTCAGGTCAATGGGTAGCATAGTTTTTTTTAGATAGTTATTTTATCTGGGGGGTTGGTTGTGGGGGTAGTGGGTTTTACTGTTGGGGGGTGTTTATATTTTTTTTTACAGGTAAAAGAGCTGATATCTTTGGACAATGCCCCACAAAAGGACCTTTTAAGGGTCATTGGTAGTTTATTGTAAGCTAGGGGTTTTTTTTATTTGGGGGGGGGGGGGGCTTTTTATTTTGATAGGGCTATTAGATTAGGTGTAATTCTTTTTTCTTTTTGATAATTTGTTTCTTATTTTTCGTAATTTCGTGTTTTTTTTTGTAATTTAGTTATTTTATTTGTAGTAATTTTAGTGTTTAGTTTTTTTTGTAATGTTAGGTTTTAGTGTAAGACAGGTTAGGTTTTATTTCACAGATAATTTTGTATTTATTTTAACTAGGTAGCTATTAAATAGTTAATAACTATTTAATAACTAGTCTACCTAGTTAAAATAAATACAAGCTTACCTGTGAAATAAAAATAAAACCTAAGCTAGCTACAGTATAACCATTAGTTATATTGTTGCTAGCGTAGGTTTTATTTTACAGGTAAGTAAGTATTTAGTTTTAAATAGATATTATTTAGTTAATAATATTATGTTACAGTTAGGGGGTGTTAGGGTTAGGGTTACGTTAGGGTTACTTTAGGGTTAGTGTTAGGTTTAGGGGTTAATGGATTTATTTAGTGGTAGTGATGTGGATGGCCAGAGGTTTAGGGGTTAATAACTTTAGTATAGTGGCGGCGACATCGGGAGCAGCAGATTAGGGGTTAATAACTGTATGTAGGTGGCAGCAATGTTGGGGGCGACAGATTAGGGGTGTATAGACTCAGGGTTTATGTTAGGGTGTTAGGTTTAAACGTAACTTTTTATTTCCCCATAGACATCAATGGGGCTGCGTTACAGATTTTTTCATTCAGTGATCACAGGTGTTAGGCTTTTTTTTGCCGGCTCTTCCCATTGATGTCTATGGGGAAATTGTGCACGACCACGTCAAAGCAGCGCTTAATTTCGGTGCGGTATGGAGCTCAATGTCACCATATCGCCCGCATAAGCCTGCTTTTTTTAAACTTGTAATAGCAGCACTATAGGGAGGTGAAATAACGACTCTTTTGTGGCGGTCGTTAAAATCCATATATCACTCAAAACTCGTAATCTAGCTGTAAGTTATTTTTAGTCAAATATTATACATGACTTCAGTCATGTCCTTTACCTTCCATTAGTTACAATGACGGTATATCATTATAGAATGACTTTTTACTATAGTAACACAATCTTTCTAGATTGTAGCTAAGAAACAAGTGGTGTAATTGTTTTTCACATTGTTTAGTCATTGTAACTGTGGCATAATAATGCTATTTATTTAAATTGTAGCTAGGAGATGATATGTCATATTAAAGGAACAGATGCTGTTATTTTACATATGCTCCTTTTGCACACGTTAACATTGTTTTTGCACAATACTACAAGGGTAGAGCATTTTAACCTTTTATAAACCCTGTTTAAGAACCAATCATGTGCCTTGTTGTTCTACACTCCTCACTTTAAGTGTGTCTTAATTACCTATAAATATTCTCAGTGTTATTTGACTGAGAAAATTAAAAACAAAACAGTATTTATAAAATAGTTAGCTAGATCCATTTTCTCATTTAGGTCCTGATGATCAAAGCATTGTCAGAGCTATGATAAATTGTCTTTTTGGCTTTGCCAGTCTCATAATCTGTGGGTCCGGTGATATTTTAAAAGAAAGAGGGCTGACCCCCACTATTCCAATGAGTTGCCATGTGTCTTCCATAGGAAATAATAAGGATCAAAGGAATCACACAGACTGCAATCCATAAAACAAAAAATGGTTTCTGTGTAGCAACATTCCAAAAAATGCATATGCAAATTAATTTCCACTGTAACTTCAATAGATTTCTCACAATGGAAAATATTGGTATTGAAAAGCTAGAGAGACTGATATGACTGTAAAGGTGCATCTAAGATGGAGAACAATTTTTTTAAAATTAGAAACTTGTGGCGATGTTTTCCCATTAAAATACAAGTTACTTCCATGGAACACTTATGAATATCCCACAGAACGCCTTTATATTCGTTGTGTGTGTGATCTCAATTGTTAATAAAGAACAAAAAAAAAATACTATTACATCTAAAGGAGTTATGGGGATGTGGTTATATTATACATGTATATATACTGTTTTATTTATATGTATTTTATTATTATACATTTAAAAATCATGTATTTTGCTTTTGCCATGTTTTTTTCTTTTTTTTTTTGGAAGCTGAATTTGTGCTTTTAATTTTAATCATTCATAGAAGTCAGTAGCCACAACTTTCTAGTTTTATTTATTTATTGCCAATAAAAGTACTCATTGTTCTGAACATGTTATATTTACAATATTGTAATATATTTACACTGTAACAAACATGGTCTATATTCAGATCTGACTTGGTTCTTCATTATTAAAAGTAATTATTGAGATTTAGAAATGGAAATTGGAAAATACAAAAATAAGCAAAAAGACATTTGCGTTAGAACAGTTATAGAAACAAATTGTGAATATGGCTGCACGCAGCGGTATCCAATTACTTTTACCACCAAATCTATTAATGTAAAAGGGCAAGACACAAATATCTGTGCAAATCCAGATATGTGTGTGGCACTTTTACACAAATACATCTGGCACCCGAAAAAATATTTTTTTTGTATATGCCTTGTAGCAGGATACAATTATAAGAGCAATAGAGTATTTATGAATTCCCATTTTGGGCCTAAGTGTAGGTGAAAATTTCTGCTTAAGTCTCTGGAATGTCCTGAAATGCGAACAACCAGTCCCTCGTTCACGTCTTTGAGATTGCAGAGAAACTTTATGTTCTATCCAGCAAGACTACTTTACTATAACAAAACAGACATTGGAGTTTTATTTTGTTTTGCAAACATTTAATAAACTTCTTAAGTGTTTGAGGTGTAATTTTTTTGTGTTGATAACGATTAATTTTTGATGTATGAGATATACACAATTATATTACTTAAAGGCAGGAACACCATTTATAAAACTGTAAAATATGTAGTTTAAGTGGCACACAATGAATTTCAAACATGATCTTATCTATTAATCTTGTTCCAAATTACTGATTTCAATTATACTTCATTAAGTATTCATTATTTTAATAGCTATTGTAATATCTCTTCTTAAAGGGATATGAAACCCTATTTTTTTCCGTTCATGAGTCAGACAGAGCATGTGATTTTAAACAACTTTCTAATTAACTTCTATTAGAACATTGTCTTTGTTTTTCTTGAAAAGCAGAGACGTATACTTAAAGGGACACTAAACCCAAAAGTTTTCTATCATGATTCAGATAGAGAATACAATTTTAAACAACATTCCAATTCACTTCTATTATCTAATTTGCTTCATTCGTTAGATATCCTTTGTTGAAGAAATAGCAATGCATATGGGTGGGCCAATCACACAAGGCATCTATGTGCAGCCACCAATCAGCAGCTACTGAGCCTATCTAGATATGCTTTTCAGCAAAGGATATAAAGCAAATGAAGCAAAATAGATAATAGAAGTAAAATAGAAAGTTGTTTAAAATTGCGTGTTCTTTCTAAATCATGAAAGAAAAAAAATTGGGTTTCATGTCCCTTTAAGAGCCGGCCCATTTCTGGAGCACAATATGGCAGCAGTTTTGCAAGAATGTTATCCATTTGCAAGAGTACAAGATGGCAGCACTATGTCCTGCCATGTAGTGCCATGGGAATAAAGCAAATTTGATAATAAAAGTAAATTGGAAACTTTTTTTTAAATAGTATGCCCTGTCTGAATCACAAATAAATAAATATATAAGGGTTTTATATACTTTTAATTATTGTCTTGGCTATAATCAACATTTTGTCTCAGAAAATTATTTTTATTGTGCTTTTATTTTATTTTATTGTACTATTAATACACAGAAATAAAAAAAAGTGGTTCCAAACTTTGGGGTGGATTCTAATGCTTTAGAAAAAACTCCTCAACTGAAAAAATCCTTTAGACTTTTTAATGATTAATTTCTGTATCTTTTCTAATGGATTGGAATTGATCCATTTGTGTCAGGGTTATGTAAGCAACTCAAATATAATTCTTAAATGTATAATTTGCAAATGAGATTGAATACTTTTATTTTTTATGTCTATTTTTTATGCAAAACCAGCATTAAATTCTAAAGGGATTTTCTTAGATAAATCTTTTAGAAAAAATGTATCTTTGATTTTTTATACAGAAAATCAGGATTAAAGTCTAAGGGAATTTTAATAGATAAATCCTTTAGAAAAACGTATCTACTGATTTTTTTTCTACAGAAAACCAGGATTAAAGTCTAAGGGGATTTTCTTAGATAAATAATTTGTTATTTTTTCCAAATGGATTGTGATTGACCCCAAAGTCCATGTGGATTTTTGTAAATAAATCAGTTGATAAGTTTTCCCTAAAGGCTTGAAATCAACCTCATAGTTTATTAACTACTACTATGAAGCCTCTGTCCTAATTCTCAAAAGTTAGTTTTTACCTCGTGAACAATGTGCTTTGCAAAGGTGATGCATGGATTACAACAGAGCACACAAATAGGTGTACTTTAAAAATGGTATAAAATGTGTAAATTAAATATTGAAATAAAAATATACAATAAAAAATTGCATTGGTTGTGCTGCAAAAATGCAAAAATGAACAAAAACAAAAAAATATTTAAAAATATCAGGTATTTAAATAAAGTACAATAAAAGGACTATGAAAAATATAATATCAACAGGCTGTATACGTATATATGTATGCATATAAAAAATATATATTTTTTAAAAAGAAACTGTATTTATAAAATATCGAAAAATTGTGTACAAGTCTTTTAATGTTTTTTGGGGTTTTTGTAAATATGCAATATACATTATGATATAAAATATGTTATATTTCGTAAAGTAAAAAGGGAAAAAATATAATTTATATGTAGATTTAAAATCATGTGTAACATAATAGTAACAATTAGTAAAAACCGTGCTAATTGAAAATAACATGCATATAGTGCAGTTTAGGGGCTCCATGAACGAAGCAGTAAAAGCTGCTCTCGAGCCCTTGCATGGAAGGTTCGCATATGCGAGCCTGCTTCCCGCAATGTAAGAAGCAGCGTTCATTAGACCGCTGCTTCTTACACCCTACGCCACCTCTGAGGTGATTGGTTGCTTGGTGAATTAAGGGGCGGACATTACACACTCTGATGAGTGTGTAATGATACATATGGGCAAGCGGATCAACAGATCCGCTGCCCGTGTGTAGCGAAGGCGGGTGGACAGCGTCACGAGTTGAGAAGCTGTTCGCCCGCGGCTTAGTACATGGAGCCCTAGGTGTTTAAAGCTGCTAGATCAATTTTCTCTAGGGTATCCACCTCAGCCAGGTTTTCCTGGACACTTATGAGGTATACAGATAGGAACATGGATTGCAACCCTGGATAGCACACAAATAGTAACACTGAACAACACTATTCATGTTCTTCTCTCCACATCCTGGAGCATGTATAACTCATAAGTCTCAAGGAAAACATGGCCGAGGTGGCAACCCTAATTTTCTCTCTTGGCCCTGATGATCAAAGCATTGTCAGAGATACTAGAAATTGTCTTTTTGGCCTTGCCAGTCTTACAATCTTGCATTAAAAGTTGCAACTAAGGGCACGATTACAAGTGGGGTGCTATCGTTAGTGCTAGGAGCATAAACGTGACTGAGAGGTTGCGGTATTACTTACGCTCAAATCCATATTGTAAGAGGAATGCTATCAAAATTACCACTGATTTGTTTGCGCACTCTTGCAGTAATTTACGATCCCAAAATCTTCTATGGGGAGCGTAATGTGCTAATTTGCGATTGCATTACAAGTTGAAAGTAAAAGCGCAATCCAATCGCATTTACCAATCAAACTTTTTACATAACTTTAAAGGTTGCGTAGAAAGTTTGTGCAGATGAAGCAGTTACACTAAACACACTATTAACCCCTAAACCACCATCCCCTTGCATCGAAAATGAACTAAAATTACTATTATCCCCTAAACCGTTTTCACCCTACATTGCAAACTACCTAAAAATACTATTAACCCCTAAAGCACCATTCTTCCACATCACAAACTATCTAAATAAAATATTAACCCCTAAACCACCATCCATCAAATCATGCTTTTTATGGTTGCCTTCAGAGTAATTTGTTCCTTAACCGCAAAATTTAATTTTGTAATGAATATCAGCTGTAGGACAGAGCAGGGACAGAATTTGCTGGACAAGTTCATGCCCCAGCTTAGAGAACTACTTTGATTTAGAACAGCAGAAGGATTCCCTGCAATCTGCATGTATATACTGTAAGTCTCCCCTGCTTGAGGATTGTAAACTTTCACCCCCTCCCCCAAACTTGCTGCTATGGGACCTCCCAGCACTTGGGCCCTGGTGCTACTGCATTTGCTGCACCAATAGTAGTTCCGCCCCTGACTGCATAATTGTAATTATGTTATCCATCAGTTGCAAGGGCAGAGCATATGATTGCTCTCTAAAGTAAGTGTAGCAATCTAATTCAGCTGCAGGTATTAGGGTCTTATTAGTTTTTTTTGTCTTTTCTAAGATTGGTTAAATATAGTATATTGCTTTGTGCATATCTTCATTAAAAACCCTTCTGTTACCCTTAATAAAGAAAACAATCTCTCTGTGATGAATTGTGTTCTGTTCAAATTGATTCAAAATAATGACAAGCTAAAAAGGTACTTGATTTTATATCCTTATATAAATGAGATGCTTAAGCTATGAGGATTTCTAAAGGTGCACTGTCTTTATGTTATTTTTATTTTTTAGACATAGCTGTTTTCCCTCTATACAAGCTGTCAGTTCCTTGTAGTGAAATGTTTCACTATGAACATGTGCAATAATATCAATATGCATCTCCAATCACTGCAATATGCAAAAACCTTTTTATGGAAGACAAAATCAAGACAATTTTTGCACAGGGAAAGTATACAAATGACAATTGTTTTTCTTTCTTTGAACTTAGGTTGTTTAAAGGTTAAAAAAAAATGGCAATTACCCAGTAGTAACCAGATATTTTGAATGTTTAGTGGCCATTAAAACCTCTATTTGTTAAATAAAATTTGTAGGTAAAACACATAGGAAATAGAAATGGACATGGCTAAAATCAGACATTAACAAATACCATTATCATTAAAAGGCAAGCAAGGGTGGTAATTAGAAGCACCAAAGAATTATGAATATTGTATCAAACCTGCCACAATGACCTGATGACATCTCCCAAATGTCATGATAAATAATATAACAATTAGCTTTACTAGCTTTGCCATGATATGCATACAATGCTTAGATTAGAAGCAAAAAAGAAAATATCAGAAAGACAAAAAAAAAAGGTTTGAAGAATTATGAGATGGGTAAAAAAGAGAGCTATGAGATGGATTGTAAAATACTTATTTTTGGAGGGAAACTTCCGAGCAACCTTTACAATTTGATATATTGGGAGCTGCATTTGATATCTTCACAGTCCATTGTTTTTACTGGTTTACCTGTCATGCATCAGTAAATGTGTAACTATATTATCAAAACAATTTGAATATAATTGTACTGTTTTCCCACTGTAAGGTCTATGCTGATATTTGCAAATAGCAGTGGTAAATTGCTAATTTTACACAGACAGATCTTTCTTATGTCTTAAGATATGGACATGAAGAAAAAGGCATGATGGGTAATCTTGAAACATAACAAATGTCATCAGAGGCTTCAATTCTCTTTTTGAGTTGTGGTGGTTTCTTTGCCATTAAAGGATACATATTGTGATGTACTTACCAGATTGTGCTCAGACGCTGTTGAGGTAAAAAGTAGTGCCAGCTGTTTTAAAATCTTTAATTTGAAAAGAGGATGAAACACTTACATTTGCATAAACCATATTGACACTTACCTTAAAGGGACATGAACCCTGAAATGTTTATTTCATGATTCTGATAGAAAATAAAAATGTTAACAACTTTTCAATTTGCTTTTATTATCTAATTTGCTTTATTCTTTTTGAATTATTTGCTGAAGAAGCAACAATGCATTACTGGGAACTAGCTAAACACATCAGGTAAACTAATAACATAAGGCATATATCTGGAAGAATGGATAAAAAAAGAGAGGTGTCTGTGTGTACCAGTAGTAGAACAGGAAAAACAAGAAAAAAAAACCCCAATCACATTTCCTTGGAGCACTCAAACAGTGCTATTAGACGCAGGCTGGGTGTTTGGCAGCAACCCAGCTAACTGATCTCCCAGGTACAGGAACACTGGAACACCAGGAACTCAGCAATGCTGGAATTTCCACAACTAGGTGCTCCCAATGGGAGTGATTGGTATATGGTAGGTAGGCAGTATAAGGTTCCAGTATAAAAACAGATTTATTAAAATGTCAAAAAATAAAAACAGGAACCAATGAGGTAGGGTATGCTAGTGGCCCACCTTAAGAAATTGCAACGCGTTTCTCAGCGATTTAAACGCTGTTTCATCAGGAAACTGATGCCGCTAGCATACCCTACCTTATTGGTTCCTGTTTTTATTTTTTGGCATTTTAATATATCTGTTTTTATACTGGAACCTTGTACTGCCTACCTACCACATACCAATCACTCCCATTGGGAGTACCCAGCTGTGGAAATTCCAGCATTGCTGAGTTCCTGGTGCTCCAGTGTTTCTGTACCTGGGAGATCAGTTAGCTAGGTTGCTGCCAAACACCCAGCTTCTGTCTAATAGCACTATCTGAGTGCTCCAAGGAAATGTGATCAGTTTTTTTTCTTGTTTTTCCTGTTCTACTACTGGTACACACAGACACCTCTCTTTTTTCTCCATTCTTCCAGATATCATGACACTTTGATATGAGGAGGGTGCAGCCTGGTTCAAGCATTTGTTACCTACACTTCAGAGTCACAGATTTATCCCTCCACAACCTGTGTGGTTGTTTGCTGCAAGTGGGACACTCCTATCCAGAGACTTACCTTTTGCATTTACATTATTGTATGTTGCAAAGGAATGCTTTAGGGAAGCATATCTGTCTGTATATGTATATATCTTTGTGTTATCATATGCCCATCTCTATTTGTTTGTACACTTGTTGTTAATTACTCCTGCCCAGCAGCCCTGTTCACATTACTTATAGCGCTCCCTATTAGGAGTCAGCCTATATCGGCTCCTTCTATATAATATAAGGCATATATGTGCAATCACCAATCAGCAACTCCTGAGAGTACCTAGGTATCTTCTTCAACAAAGAATACCAATTGAATAAAACAAATGAGATAATACAAGTAAACTGGAATGTATTTTAAAATCACATGCTCTAGATGAGTTGTGAAAGACAAAAAAATTGTTTTGTGTCCCTTTAAGGATCTGTTTGTTTACTATAACCATCACACTGTGGATATCCTTTATGGATATTAAGTATTTGAGATACAGATCCTGTAAGTGTTGACTCTCTTTCTACAGGTGCAGAAAAAAGGTAAGATAATGCCAGAGCTGCTCCTTTTAAACAGGTGATTGCTTCATAGTCAGATGCACTTAAAGGGATACTAAACCCAAATGTTTTCTTTCATGATTCAGATTCATTTTTAAGCATTTTTTTCATTTACCCCTATTATCAATTTTTCTTTGTTCTCTAGCTATCTTTATTTAAAAAGCAGGAAAGTAAAGCATATGAGCCAGCCCATTTTAGATTCAGCACCCTGGATAGCATTTGCTTATTGGTGGCTGTATTTAGGAAATCAATAAGCAAGCATAACGCAGGTTCTGAACCAAAAATGGGCCGGCTCCTAATCTTTACTTTACAGCTTTTTAAATAAAGAAAGCAAGAGAACAAAGAAAAAGAGATAATAGGAGTTATTTAGAATGTTGCTTAAACTTGCATGTTCTATTCTGAATCATTAAAGAAAAAATGTGGGTTTAGTAGTCCTTCACCTGGCCAAGACATTGATGGATTTACACTGTGGATGTAGATGCAGCCTTGTTGTTTCCAAGGTCTCTACAGCTGCATGCTTGAAGCTTGGTGTGGAATAATTGATATAATATAAACCTAGAAACCCAAATCCAGAATCCCATAAAGTTATTTAATCACAGCTTACATAGAACTCTCATGTGACTGATTGGATAGCCCATATTGATTATCCGCTATGAAGTTTCAATATTTCTTATTTTTCCCCTATGATGTTGACAAAATGTGAACAATCACAATTTTGTTTTGTTAACAAAGTGATCACAAACTTTTTGAGTAAAACACAGCTGGTATTGCTAACATGCATGAGATTTGATTGCTATTTACCCACAACTGCTCTCAGAACTGGTAATACTAAATTACGATAACTTAAATAACAAATGGAGTTTGTGTTTTTTAATTCGATAAAGTGGTCTTTAAGGTAAATGTTAATAATATGAATGGCATTTATATTAGAGTGTGTAGCCAAGAAATGTTAGTTTCAAATTTTTATTATTTTTTTAATATATTTTTATTAGAGGTTTCAAATACAAGAACAGTAAAATAGATGGGTTACAGGAGTCGTACAATTTAACGTTCTAAATTCGAAAAGGTACAAACAACAATCTTGTTTTCCTGTTTTTCCTCAACCATATAGTGTATGAATTGTAAACAATTACAGTATAAGGCATGTTTTAAGAGGATGAGGTCTTTGTTTTCGTCACTTTACCTACTGTATGTTTTTGTTGCTTAAGCACCATTTTAATAGGAAGTTCATATTCAAATTAAATTTTCATTTCAAATATTCAGGGAAATTTGTTTCCCCAAATATTCGGTGGCTGCACTTTTCGGTATTTGTTAAGTTTTAAACTGAATTTTATTTAAAAGTTTACATTTGTTTTTGTTAAAAAGGAATATAAATGTTTCAAAGCTACAGGTGAACGTTTCCCCTGTACATACTTAACATAACGTGCTCTCACAGTTCCTGAAGTCCGGACAACCATCTCAATCCAGGCAGCGAGAAATCTTCTTCCATCCCGGCGGCATCTTCTATTTTCATCCCGGCGGTGCGTAGCGGAGCCATCCTGGAAGCCGAAGACATCATGCATGGAGTGTCCTCTTGATATGGTCGCCGCCATACACTGAAGTTAAATGCAAGGTAGCCATTTCAAAATGGCGTACCTTGCTGGCTGATTTGATTCTTCAAATTCAAATCAGCCAATAGGATGAGAGCTTCTGAAATCCTATTGGCTGTTCAAATCAGCCAATAGGATGAGATCTACTGAAATCCTATTGGATGTTTAAATCAGCCAATAGGATTTCTGTAGTTCTCATCCAATTGACTGATTTGAATTTGAAGAATCAAATCATCCAATAGGAATGGCTACCTTGCATTCAACTTCAGTGTACGGCGGAAACTGTATGAAGAGGACGTGCAGGATGCCTTCAGCTTCCTGGATTGCTCCGCGCAGCCAGGATGAAGATAGAAGATGCCCCCGGGATGGATGTAGATATCGCCACCTGGATGAAGACTTCTCGCTGCCTGGATGGAGATGGATGTCCAAACTTCAGGAACCGCAAGTAGTTTTTTTTTTTTCATTTTTTGGGGAGGGTTTTTTTTAGATTAGGGCTTTGGGCTTTTTTAAAAGAGCTGAATGCAATGGGTAGCTTAGGTTAGGTAAGGTTTTAGAGCCTATCTTTTTTTATTTTGGGGGGGTTGGTTGGGTGGTGGGTTTTACTGTTGGGGGACTTTGTATTTTTTTACAGGTAAAAGAGCTGTTTAACTTAGGGCAATACCCTACAAAAGGCCTTTTTAAGGACTATTGGTAGTTTATTGTAGGCTAGGGGGTGTTTTTATTTGGGGGGGCTTTTTTATTTTTATAGGGCTATAAGATTAGGTGTAATTGTTTTTATTTTTGATCATTGTGTTTATTATTTTTGTAAGCTTAGTGTTTTTTAATTTTTCATAATTTAGTGTTTATTATTTTTTGTAATTTTAGATATTTTTTTTACTTTCCTTTTTATTATGAGAATATTTGACTTACAACAAAATTATGTATAGAGTTCAATTTCACATACATATACATAGTCCAAAACATTATTATCATATTTACAACAAGGTTGTGTGTAGTATTCCATTTCGCATCCATTTATATACACACTTTGTTATTATGTCAGTAATCAAAAAAAAAAAGGAAAAATTAGAATGACTTTGTAAGGTATGGGTTTTAGTTTAGAATTAAATGTTAAGGTTCCACTCAGTCTCATAAAATAACAGGATCAATCTTAATGTAATTTCTGCTCTTATCCTAGAATGAGGGTCCAGAAGGGGAGTTGAGGCTGTATTACTGCAGGTACAGGTATAGTTAAGTTCACTTAAACGGAAGAGTTAGTTGAGCTAGGTTAAAACACAAAAAGTATAGCAGACTTTATATAGAAAGTCAATGCATATTACACTAGACAGGCTTGCACATCAAAAAGAACATTAACAGAGAGAACGTTCCGGTTAAATACCTGATTAGTGTCAATGAAGGTTTCACAGCAGAAATACAGGCTGTTTCCGATGTTCTCTGAATGTATAATGAGCAAAGAGATGCTGCATGCGTGAGTGAACAGCGTCTGCGTGTTTGTTCGGTGCTAGACCTTCCTAGTTAGTGATGTCAGCGTAATCCGGGAGGCTTGAAGCAGAACCAAGGTAGGGAAACAAATGTAACAATCCAGTTATTAAATAATTATTACCTACAGGAGATAGCTGCATAGGTGGCATGGAAAAGAAAAGCTTAATGGAGAAGTAGGATTGGAGTTCCGTTGTGGAGCTGAAGAGTTACTAAATCCACTACTTCTGCAGAGTGTAGTATCTGTAGACAGCAAACTTTGAGAGACTTAGCAACAAATTACTAAGCGTAGTAGGTAAGGAGGAGGAGATTTTTATAGGGAGAGTTTGAGATACTTAAAGGTATAGTGAGCATTAATAAGGTAATGCATGACAGACTTCAACCTTCAATCATATGACAAAAATAATAAACATCACTCTTACATAAAATATAACAAATTTGTTATATTGTTTTACTAAACCCAAATTAGCTGCATATTCATAAACAGACAAATTACTAGTCTATCCTTTTAACAGCAATTTGTCTTTATAACTTATTTCTCATATTATTTATCCACATTGGGATCTTATCTCCCCCTAATAACCACAACAACAAAGACAAAAAATAATATGTATATATATATATATATATATATATATATATATATATATATAAATAATTAACACTGTCCTTCCTCACCAGATATAATCTGTTCTTGGTGAGATCTCGTGAGAGATCATATAAGCAAACCCCATTTGTCAAACAAAATTCCATCACTGCTTTCTGATTATACGCTTGTGTGTCATATTGTTCAATTATTACCTGTTTCATTATAAAATTCTTCCATTCTCCAAAGTTAGGTTTTTGTCTAGTTCTCCAATTTTTGAATATTACACTCCTAGCGGTTAAAACTACCATATTAATTAATTTCCTGTCCTTTCCAATTTTCATATTTCTAGTCAGAAAAAGCACTTGCTTTAACTCAAAATTACCAGGTCTTTTTAATATTTTGTATAACCAATATTAAATTTTTAACCAAAATTGTTTAATTATGGGACAATCCCACAGCATATTAATTAAGTCAGACGCATATTTGCTGCATTTCGGACACTTACTAAACTGCCTATTACCCCATTCCGCTCCTTTCTTATGAGTATAATAAACTTTATATGAGTTTCATATGGGCCTCCCTCCATGTTTCAGAGAGTGTTATTTTAGCAACCCATTTAAATGTGTCCCTAATAAATTCTGTCTTAGTTTCTAAGATGCTAATATGAGGGCTCCACTTGCTAATTAGACTTTCCAGTTTTTTTTGACGTTCTTGAACTAACATTATTCTATACCATGGAGATATTGAGTATATTCCTTGTCTAGCCATTTTTATCCAAGGTTCCCTCTTCTTCCAGCCCCAATCCCATCCATGTTACTTAATAAATTCATTCGCATAGTGTCTCACTTGCAAAAAAGCGAAGAAATCCCTATTCTGTAATGAGAAATCTTGTTTCAATGTTACAAATGTCTTAACTGCTTTCCCTTCTATATCCAGAATGTCATACATATTTTTTAGGCCTTTTCTACCCCAATTCTGAAAGATTGCTGAATTTGTACTCTCAGGGAAGGCCAGATTACTTAGTATTGTCAGATATTTGCACATTCCACTTTCCACCCCTATAATTGTACAGAGTTTCTGCCAAGCCCAGATAAGATTAAACATTGTTTTTATACTTTTAATCTTTGCCGGTATCCTCTGCCATGGCCTATGTAAGATATTCTGTATATTGTAAGTAGAAAACAAATAATTTCTATTTCTGGGGTTGTATAGTATGTAGCTTCCGAGATCCATTCTACCACTATTCTACTTAAAATTACCAAATTATAATATTCCAGATTTGGAAGAGTTAATCCACCAAATTCTCTTTGTAATTATAATTTATTTAGGGATATTCTGGGCTTTTTATTATTCCATATAAATTGCCTAATGATCGAATAGGGATATTTTGCATAAAATACAAACATAAGATACAATATTTTAGGGAAAATTATAATCTTGAATTAATTAACTCTACCAATAATTGATAAAGGTAGTTTAGTCCAAAATTTAAGGTCCTCTTTTATTTTCTTAAATAAGGGTGGATAGTTTAAGTTGTACCATCTGTCTTCTTGGGTTGAGATAAAAATTCCCAGGTATTTTATACCCTCTTGTGTTACCTTAAAATGATTGTCTACCTTTCAATTCTCGGATTTAGCTACATTAATCTTGTATCCCAAGAAGGAGTTAAAAGAAGATATTACATGGGGTTCCAAAAATTTCCCCAACCCAACTAATGTTCATTTTATTTAATTCCTCTTTAAATGTGTCTCCTGGATTAGGGCAATATCAGTCCCTAGGTTCTTAAATTGTCACAATATAGCTTTCCTTTTTATTGGGCAGTGATACCCCCCACATTTCAGGCGGTACATCGGAATTGATTAGTCATGTTATCTCATGTCTAATAGTCTGGTGAGAAAAGCACAAAAAAAAAAATACAACAACTCTTCCCCCCCCTCCCGTTAGAACACCACATTTTTTAAACATCATACTGTTCTGCAGATAACCCACATATTTTATATATTTGGGCGTGTTATTATTTCACCTCTGAACGCCTCTGCCTCTTTAAAATCTTCTAGAATCCTAATCTCCTCAGTTCCCTGGATACAAATTCTAGCTGGGTAAATTAGCGTAGTATTATAGCCTTTGTTTATTAGTTGGGTACATAATGGTGCCATATTTTTCCATTTATTGGATACTTTCATTGAAACATTTTGAAATATGAGGATTTTTTTTCCCTCTATAGTTATTTCTCTCTTTTTCCTATAATACTGCAGCAGCTTTTCTTTGTCTTGGAAGTTAAGGAATTTAGCAATTATAAGCCTAGGTTTATCGCTATTTCTACCTTCTCTAAGATGACCTATACTGTGTGCTCTTTCAACTATAAGTGGGGTATCCGTAAGTGGAATATCCAAAGCTTAGGTAAAATTTCTGACATAAATAAATTCTAATCTTTGTAGTGTGTGCTTTCTGAAAGTCCTATTACTTTAACATTATTTCTGTGTGCACGATTCTCTAAATCATCTACTTTCTGTTGTAAATTATCGTAACTTTTTCTCATGTCAGTAATTTTTAACTCATGGCTATTAACATAATCTTCCACTTCAGATATACACTGTTCTGCTTCTGTCAGTCTTTTTGAAAATTGTCGAACTTCGCTGGTCAAACCTGCTATCTCTGACTTTATCTGGTCGAACTGAGTCAAAAAGATATCCAAAATCATTTTAATCAAAGCCTGTGTATCTATCTGATTAATACTCTCATTGATGGATTCTGAGACGTTTTTGTTGCATCCTTTAGCTTTTTTTTCTCTATTCCTAACAGCCATGGCTGGAGATTTATTCTTGTGATGTGATAAATATTTATCCATATATGTGCTCCAAAAAATACAAAAACGTTTTCGTTTTTTTTCTTCTCTTTTTTTCCTTTTTTCCCTTTTCTCTTCTTATTTACTCTTTATGTGTATGCTTGAAAGTGAAGAAATAGTTCATGCAGTGGTGCGAGTTATAACTTAAAAGAGTGTTGAAGTAAGAATAGTGTAGAAGCAGTATGACCAGCCACTCCCTAGGATTTAGAGTAATCTATACCTAAGTCTCTTTAGATTCAGCAAATTAACCAGTTGAATCATAGGGCAACCTTCTCCTAAACTCGTGTATAAAATTACCAAATTTGGCTTATTTCCAACTCTTTATAAAACTAAATGTTGTAAAGGCCCCATGTACCAGGTATAATACATATACTTATAGGAAGAGCACAATATAAAGTAGGAACAACATAAATACTGTCACTTATTTTTAGCTGCTTTAAATTTGCTAAAAAAAAAATGACACAACAAAAGGTAGCAGCTTAACTGCTGTTAGATAAGCAAACACATTAGCTAGGCCAGTTCACGTTAATAAATACATAATTTTTTTTTACATTTTAACACTTTGTAGGAGGAAAAAGAGAACCTAAAGACAGAAAAGAGAATCAGTCATAAAACTGACCTTATGTTTTAACCCTTATCAACATTTGTTGCTCATTCTATGATCTAAAGGTGTAATATCAAAATCTGTATACAAGTTCCATTTCCTCATATCTGGCCATGGATTAAAAGTTCCATACAGAGATCTTGTATGTAATATGCCGATTTTTTTGTACATACAGACCAACCCTTTAAGGATTGTTGAATTCAGTGTTCCACTTGCTAACTTAATCCACATAAGTTTGTGATAACTAGGTAATGTCAAATGTTAGCAGTAAACTGTGGCCTCACTCCAGCTTGAGCATTCAGTCCCCAATAATTAATATAAGCAAAAGTTACCTGAGAGGTGTATATTAACACATTACTGACGTGTACCTTATGGGAGCCGCAGGTTTTACCCGTCTCCCGGCTTCAGAAGCTGAGTTGATCTTGCAGCATGGACCAAATAATTACTGGAAGCTAATAAAATCAGGAGCTGGTTTATCCAAATATTACTACCATGGTGCTCCAACAGTCTATCGTGCCTCCACTCATCATCTTCTTCTAGCGCCTGGGAGACTTGGAGCTCCGGATCTCTGTCAGAGAATGCTAGATCTTTTCAGTCCTCTGCATCTTGGAGATCGACACTCCTCCCTCCTCTTTCCTCCCAGCGACGCAAGTGGCTCACCAAACTGGGTAGTGTTCCAAGCAGAATATGCGTAGAGGGGCTGCGGAATTTGCCTGTCCCCTCTATGGGGTCAGCTCTGACGTCCAGGTAAGGTACAGGCAAGGGCTTCCAATCCTCCGTTCAAGCTCAGATCTTCCTGTCATCCTGCTCATGTGTATTCAGTACGAGTGCTGCGTGCGGAGGGTTTTTGGAGTAGCACTAGAAGTGGGTCATCCAAACTTTTTACAACCTCCTGAGCTGTGGTGGTCTTTTGTGCCTTCCAACACGTGGGTCTCAAGGTCCTGGATCCAGACCCAGTACCTCTGTGTTGGTCCAAGGGTCGCTGCATTAGGGGGGATTAAATTAGCATCTCAAACCACGGGCACTCCAAAGCAGCAACAGCCTACATGCTCCGCACCCAGCTGGAAGTAATTGGATATCCAATATTTTCATAATTTAGATTTTTTTTTACATTTTATTAGAATAGTTATGCTAGGTTTATTTATAGTTTAATGTTAGGTTTATTTTTATTTCACAGGTAAGTTTTTATTTATTTTAAGATAGTTATATTGTAATTTTAATTTAAAGTTAGAGGGGGGTGTTAGGTTTAGGGGTTAATAGTTTCATTTAGTGCTTTGCGATGTGGGGGGCCGGCAGTTTATAGGTTAATAGTTTTATTTAGTGGCGGCGATGTGGGAGGCTGGAGGTTTAGGGGTTAATAACTTTATTATAGTGATGGTGATGTCGGGGAGCGGCAGATTAGGGGTTAATAACTTTATGATTGTGTCAGCGATGTCTGGGAGTGGCGGATTAGGGGTTAATAGCTTTTATTAGTGTCAGCGATGTCGGGGAGTGGTGATTTAGGGGTTAATAATTTTATTTAGTGCTGGTGATGTCGGGGAGTGGTGTATTAGGGGTTAATAGCTTTTATTAGTGTCAGCGATGTCGGGAGCGGCGGATTAGTGGTAAATAACTTTATTTAGGTGTTGCGATGTCTGTAGCGGCAGATTAGAGGTGTTTAGACTAGGGGTTTATGTTAGGGTGTTTAAACATAACTTTTTTTTCCTTATAGACATCAATGGGGTTGCTTTACAGAGATTTTTCATTCCGTACTTCAGGTGTTAGGTTTTTTCCAAACACTCTCTCCCCATTGATGTCTATGGGGGAAAGCGTGTATGAGCACGTCAAAGTAGCCCTTGGATTTTATGTGGTATGGAGCTTAATGCCACCATATCGCACACACAAGGTTGCTTTTCAGTAACTAGTAATGGCAGCACTATGAAGAGTGAAATAAGGCAAATTTATTGGCGTTAGTTTTGCACCCTGTTTAGCAAAAACTCGTAATCTACCAGACTGTAAATAATGAAACTGCTATATGACAAGGTTTTAATGATATTAAATTTGCAAAACTCCCTGTACTAACTGAGATTTAAATAATTCACTGTACAAAATGTGACTTCAAAAACCCACTGCACGTAATTTTCAAATCTCACACTGTACAGAATTGGGTTTCTTTTTGCTACATTTCTATTACTGTAAGAATATTTCCGTTTTAAACAAACAAGACTCATTGGCAATGGTTAAATCATGTTTCCTGCAGGTCTTTATAGCTTTACAGGATATCACACATCTGTTTATTAAAAGCATATAGATATGAAAATGTCTGCCCCACCCACTACTATACAATACTGCTGAATATAGATTTTAATTAATCTAGACCATATATTAATATGCACATCTTAAATTTCATCTCTGGGTGTTTCAGAGTGTTTTGCATGTGCATCATATGGGTGATTTTTCCTGCCATCTGAATTGGATATAGAAATGGTTTTATTGTTTTGATTGTGATCACTCAGTACTTTAAAATCATGAAAAGAGAGTCATAAAACACAGATAAATGGAATTGGAAGGACTGGAAAAGAATTGAGTTACCCAATTTTTTTCAACATCTTACTTGGCTGAAGAACTGCTCTGGATCAGTGTTTTTTCCCTTTATTATTCATTCAAATTCCTAAATAAGTAGTTTAAACTGTACTACAGTTAACTTGGGTTTAGTCATTAAAAGGGTTGTGCAACACTTTGCGATAGTAATATAAAAAATATAGTTATGCATAATAAAACAAGTTTCCTTATACATAATTTATTGATATAACAACCTTATACTGAAATGTAACTTGCAGGCTTATATTTGAGATATAGGAAATATAAAGCTTTCAAAATTGTACCGCAAAGCAATTAAAATGTTAATAACAAAATGGCAGTGGTTAGTCATGTCTACACTAGTAACAAGTCCAGGGCAGCAGATTTTGAGGGGAAGATCTATGGAATGATGTCTTCTCACCCTTATGCTTTAAGCACAATTTACAATAGAGGCTCGTTGATTATAGCAGGAATTTTGTACAAGACATTGTGTGAAACTTTACATCTCAGTTCTGTATTTATGAATATTTTTGTTTTGTTTTTATTGTGACATATATTTTGTTTAATTATTACACCACTCTATATAGATTTCTCCATGGGGAAATAGAAAGAAATCCTAGGAAGAATTCTTAATTTTCTCATGTTAACATTAAAATTAAATATAATAATAATATTGAGTCCATTGGCTGTATCACACTGTAGTAGGGTCTATTTAAATACACACTCTTAGACTCTGCAATTTAATTATAAATTATGGTTATTGCAAATCATTGATACCTGGTTGTCTAGTTACACTGTCAGAAAAAATGTGCAAAAATTGTACCTTTAGGGGTACAACAGCTTGTCACTGGGGCAGTACCCTCAAAGGTACACCTGCTGTACCCTTTAAAATGGGTACAAATTGGTACCCTTGCAGATTGTACCTTTCAAAGGCAAGTATGTACCTTTGGTGACTAGATTGGACCTCAGTCCTATGGTACCATATTGTACCCTCATAAATTGGTGTAAATCTGGCCTTTTAAGGGTACTGCCCCAGTGACAAGCCCTTTGTACCTCATGATGGCATATTTGTATTCAACACAGCATATTACAAATGCTGTTCTATTAAGTTTATCATATAACATTCAATTTGTACTTTTTCAGGCAGTATTACAATAGCCACACTGCAGCTTTAAAAAAAAGTTTGTATTCTTAACTGTAGCCATTCCAAAAACTGCTACAAAACCACCTGAAAAAGCAAGGCTAAACAACCAGCTTCAAAAGGAACTATTCAATTTGTTTTGTATCACTCTGTACTAGACTCTAAAAACACCCCTTTTAATTTAGGGTGACATGCCATATAAAACATAAATATATAGAAAACATATAGAAAACAACATAATAATAAAATATAACTCTAATGAAAAGAAGGGGGATTTGGGGGAGGGATAAACGATACAACTCACAACCATACATTGAATTGTCACTTTATGCAAAATATATGCAAATGAGTATATTTCCCTAGTACACACTTTGGTGATGAACCTACTACTAATAGATGGAGCTACACAAGTCAAGGAACTTTCAACCAATAGATGGCGCTATGGAATGTTACACAATGTCCATGTATGTGACTGGGGAACGGTTACAATTTTATTTAATTTTTTTAAAAACTGGTTCTTAAACAGCTCTTGTTTATTTTATAGAGTTTAAAACAATTTTTTTTCTTTGTAATTTTAGTTAATACATTTGCTTTATGTTTAAGAGTTAACATCTTGATGCTCTAAATATAAACATTAAAATGTTAAGTGCTTGTTTGCCATTTCGAACCAGCAACACAGTATCATTGAATATATGGGTATTAAAGGGACAGTCTAGTCAAAATTAAACTTTTATGATTCAGATAGGGCATGAAAATTTAAGCAACTTTCCAATTGACTTTTATCACTAAATTTGCTTTGTTCCCTTGGTGGTATTTTTGAAAAGCTAAACCTAGGTAGGCTCAAACTGATTTCTAAACCGTTGAAGTTATTTAGGAATCTGCACTGATTGGCTAAACTGCATGCCTGTCAAAATCACTGAGATAAGGGGGCAGTCTGAAGAGGCTTAGATACAAGGTAATCACAGATGTATAAAGTATATTAATATAACTGTGTTGGTTATGCAAAACTGGGGAATGGGTAATAAACGGATTATCCATCTTTTTAAACAATAACAATTCTGGTGTAGTCTGTCCCTTTAAGTATTTTTTTTTAATTTTTTTTTATTTTTTTAAACAAGCTTTATTGACAAAGAAAATTGTGATAACATACAGTCAAGCCATGCTTGATATTAGAACATCAATAATACAAACAATTCCTCTGGACATTAATAAATATGGCTTAATACATCTTTCACCAGCTTTTAGGTGTATCAAAAAGTCAGAATGTCCAAGAGAAGAAAAGCAAGCCATCTGCAAAGTCCAAAGCTTGTGTTTTTTCTTTATGCAACCAAAAATCAAGTAACAAGGAACAAAGGGAAAAGGAAAGAGGGAATGGGAAAATAAAATAAAACATGTTACGTAACTCGTATGCATATAGTAATACGTTATGAGATGAGAGCTGCAGTGTAGGGTATAGTATGAATCGTGGGTTATGGTGTATAATGTCATCTAGAAACCTAGAGGAGCACCAAAATAGTGTGAACTCCTGAGCATAGCCCAGAAGTCCAAATATCCGTCATGGCCCAATCCCTGATAAAGATTATAGAGATGTTAGTTATTCGTTAAGTGGTCCCCACAACCCCATGAATATAGGTCTCCCAGTAGAGAGACATTGCACAGTAAAAGTCAAATCTGTTGGTTTGAATGTAGTGGTACTTCCCTTTAAGTATTTTTTTTGCTTTGCCCACTTCTTGCATATTACCAACAACGATTGAACATAATTATTTTGCTGTACAACATGTATGTTGCATTCATTTTGGGTAACTGACAGTTATGTGAATATGAATAATTGAGGTGTACAAATGGTATGGATTTGCAGGGTTTGGCAGCCTTGAACCACCCATCCCCCTCAACCTTTTAGTCACACAAGTGATTATACCTTTTTGGGGGGATTAAATGGTACAGACATGGACCCTTTGACAGTTGGAAACATATTTGTACCTTATTTACTGCTAAATGGTACATATTAGTTCCTTAAGGTGTAATTATGATCCATTGAGGGTACAACCACAGCAGTTGTACCCTAAGTGTTCACAAACAGACCCCAACCGTACCCTTTTTTCTGACAGTATAGGATGTCCTTTCCATACATCCCTAATATCCAAGAAATACAAGAGGCTAATATGAGCTAAAATTGATAGGGTGAAGGTGTCAGGCAGTTAAAGAATTCCCAATGCCTAGGAGAGCGCAAAAACTAAATATAGCAGTGGATGTGGAGGGTTAATAAAAAACAGATGAAAAAGGTGCAAATACAAATTTAGAAAGGATAGAAGCAAATGGAAAAGAAAATAGAGGTTCTACAAAATATTTACTCTCCCATCATCTTATTGACTTGCTTTTTATAAAGTTATTTATAGATCTGCTTCACAAGGTTTTATAAATACTAGCAAACATAAAATGTTGAAAAAAAAGTGCAGTGGCTTCTTAACCAATATCTTTATCTCAGCGTTGATCCTGTCATTATTATTATTAAAAATAGCTGGTTTAAAAGCTCCTCTGATCCTGTGCTTTCCTGCAGAGAACAGAACTGTTCACTGTTTTACTCCCCTTGGCATTCCTTCTGCTGTTGTGGAGTTTGAGTTTCACACTTTTTAAAAGCTGTTAAATATATTTTAACCGATGGAAAAATGATTTAAAATACCACAGATATGATATTTGTTTTAATTCCCAAAATAGATTCAACTATCATATAAAATAGATATGGTTCTCAACAACAAAAATATTTTAAATGGTGGGGAAATTCTAAATGTTAAATTTAGTCATTTATTTATAAATATTTATTTATTTATAAAATATTTTACCAGGAAGGATACATTGAGATTTCTCTCGTTTTCAAGTATGTCCTGGGAATATATTCATTTATTTTCAAACAAACAAGAAATATTTATAAATGAAAGTCTAATATTATATAAACAAATACAAGTAATAATAATAATTATTATTTACAATATATTAGAATAACAATGAAAATAGGGACAAAACAAATCTATAATATTGAATAGCATGGGTTTTCTTCAACTAGCAATGATAACAAATTTTGAAATGTTACATACATAATAATAATAATAATAATAATAATAATATTTCCAGTCCTGACAACATATTTTTCCTCTCTCTATATGGATGCAAGAAGAAAGATGTATAAAACAATATTATCCAAAATGGTCTGAATTAAAAATATGTATTTAGTAAACATGTGCACCTAGGAATGCCACTTTCCAAATAGAAAGTGTTTACCTAACTAAACTTTATCAAAGTCTAATTTTCTTTTAGGTGTCATATGTTTTACATAAAAATCTATAAATGACCCACTAGCTACAAGAATTTGGATAGCATAGAAACCTAAACATTATTCATTTTAGTTTGAAGAAAGTAAAGACAATTGTTTGTAACACAGGAGAAAATTACAGCAAAGCACAAACTGTGACTTTAAAGTTTAAATCCCCAACATACACACATACATTGTGCACTTATGAGTTTTCTTAATGAGAGTTGAATTTTTAAGAACTTTTAGCATGTTTATTATGAGATTTTTTTTATATATATATATATATATATATACATAAATATACATTTTAATATATATAAATACATATGTACACCAATGTAAACACAAAGTATGTATTAGGGATGGGCGAATGTTTCGCAACATTCAAAAAACGGAACGAATTTTAACACTCGTTCAAATCGAATTTCGAATGTATACATAACATTCTAACATTCGATTTTTGAATGTTCGGTTTCGAATTTTATGATTACATTCGAAAATATTATTTTGGAAAAATTCTAATTTAGATTGTAATAGTATTTCTAATGCTTTTTCTTTAAATGTAATATTCGAATTCGAAAAATTCGAATTTATATATTTGTAATAGTATTTCTAATGCTTTCTTTAAATGTAATATTCAAATTATGCAATATTCTATATAGAAACATTCAAAATTATATATTTGTATCTATTATGTATCAATTTACTAGATTACCTCCCTAACACATGAACTATTAAACTTCTGAATAGTATTTGTTAAACAGAATGTTAAATTCGAAATTTCGAATGTGGACATTCAATATAATTATAAACAGGCGGAGCTAGCCTATGTGGAGAGAAGACGTGCTGTGTGTGAGCTCCTGAGCAAATTTTATTAATAACATCGTATAAAAGTGACTCTTAGTGAAATTTTGAGAGATTTATATGCTCTTCTGAGTGGTGATTGACTTGAGGTAGCAGAGGATCGAGAGATATCCACAACACTCTCTCTGAGGCTGAGAATATTGGAGCCGACCCTGCGGAGGCATTACAGCCTGACCGGAGCCCAGAGAACCCATCACCCGAGTGACATACAGGGGAAGCGGTCACACATCAGGGAGTGGGTGAGTCAGAGACTTACAGAAAACCGCATCCCCTGATAACTAAAACCGCAAGCAATACAGATATAAAAAGGCGCGAAAGCACGCCATTATTACTCAGTGGGTCCCGGAAGAGAAGAGGGGAGGCGGCCCTGGAGTACTGTAAAGCGAGCAGGGGTTTTCACTGTGCCGTTAAAAAGGCAATAAGAAGATAGCGGATCCTCTGTGGCGCCAAATCAGGTCCTTAACTATCTGACCGGTCTCCACCAGTTTCGGTACGCCTAACACCCGACCTCTAACCACCAGCCTTGTTCCTCACTGGATTGGTAATAGAGTGCCTCTCCTATAGCGGAGTAAGGGGTTGCATCTCACCGGAGATCTGTGACTGCATAGTCGGAACTTAATCACGCTGACGGCGCATCACCCGCCGCTCAGCACAGACATCGCTCCACATCGCTTACCATGTAGCCTTCCCTTACCAGCACAATCAGGGCACCAGCCTGGAACTCATTCATCTATGCAGGTCGCATTGGACAACAGAAGACGGCACATCAGCTACACGGGACAAGATTGGCACTGATTGCATAGGGCGCAAGGTAAGCGGTCACTTTCTTCAGACTCTGCACGACCTTGCCCACTCCAGGGCCCTTCACTTACCGGTCTGACTTAGATCACCTTCTAAGCAGCAAAACAGAGACTATATATACCTGCCATCATGGAGCAATTCTAGGCCCACAAAAACTTCCTAAGGCCTTCTGCAAATAAAGATACACAGTTCACTAACCCCAATCCCCTTTCCTTACCAACCCTAAGTAACAAAGGGTCTGCCATAACTTCCTACTCAGACACAGTTCACCCAAGCTAATTTTACTCCCTTAGGGAGCCTAATAAAACCCAGGAGGATATTGATAAATGCAAGCAGGTTACAATAAGGGCACTGACTTTATTCAGCACATAGATTGTGCTTACAGGTTTCTGCTGATACAGAGATTTACTGCTGCACTGCACATTGCTTAGCTCTCCAAGCCCTATCATAACCCAGGATCCAAGATCCTTGCCTATTCTTCAGATAAATACAGCTCTACTTTGTCTCTCCCCCTCCTTTCCCACTCTGTCTCCCAGGGTGGGTCATATCCTACATCCTTTTCCCGGCTGGGCCCAGTGGTGGCAAATTTCTACCCAGGGGAGAGACACATCCAGTCAGGACTTGCTATTACTAGAAACCATCTGATACCTACTCTTCTACCTATTTACATTGTAGCTCACTGCTAGCACAGCCTGTAAAAGAGCTTTTCCCAGCTGTTTAATACACGCAACACAGCCATGATGTGCTAAGCCCTGTGGCGCCCCTCCCTGCCGGTGTTAGCCAGCTGAATTTGCCAGGACTCCCTCCAGTGACCCTTTCCCTTTATAATACCTCTCAACGTATCGGCCATTACTGGCGGTGGGCCCTGACTAATAATATCGCAACAAGCCAAGAGGAAATCAAAGGGATTACACCCTTCCAAACATACAGTTCGAGACCATTTTCATCCCATCAGGGACCCACTACCAGATATCTCAGATGATGACAGATCTGTCTCCCCTTCTCTGTCTGAGGGAAGGGCTAGCATGCGGAGCTCACCACCCTCCCGCACGCAGACTGAAGCGATCACTATGGACTCTATGAAATTGCTGCTAGATCAGCAGACTCAGTCATTCACGAAAAGATTTGATAAACTAGAGGTCCTTTGATGAGCTCAGAAAAGACATTGTCACAGTCAATGAGCGAACGGACATTTTAGAACGCAAACAGGAAGACCTGCTAGTTGACAACACAAATTGGGTCAGCTATACGCAAAATCTGGCGGATCAGGTGTCCTCCTTAGAGGCGAAGCTGGCGGACCTGGAAGACCGTTCCAGACGGAACAACATCAGGATCCGTGGAATCCCAGAGTCTGTGGGGCCCCAGGAACTGGAAAAATTTGCTCAAGCATTATTTAGATCTATCCTGGGTCCATCAGGGGAACAGGATGCTAGAATAGACAGAATACACAGGGCTGCTAGACCGCAAAATTTGCCCATGGATAAGCCCAGGGACACCATAGCCAGATTGCATTATTTTTCCTTTAAAGATAGGCTTCTGAAAATCACCCTGAGACAACCCCAACTTCCGGAACAATTTAGAGATGTCTCGCTGTATCCTGATCTGTCCCCATTCACACTACAACAAAGACGAAGTTTCAGTGAAACAACAAAAGCTCTGAGAGACCATCAAATCCGGTACAGGTGGGGATTTCCAACCAAACTTATCATCACCAAAGATGGGGACAGCATACTGCGCTAACACCACGGCAGGCGCAGGACCTCCTAAGAATCTGGAACTTGCCTGCTGTCAACGGAAATAACGACCCTCCCCGCCCGCAGAGAGTGGGGCCTCTGCTGAGAGTGGGGGCTCAGGCCTGGAACCCAGATAGACAAGACCCACCTCGACAAGACCCCGGGCGATGGTCCTAACTCTCCAAACCACTCACGGAGTTCTAATGACTACCTAATCACCCCTCTGCAGGTGATGTATAGACTGCCTATCGCTGCCCAATTCCCGAGATGACTGTATCACTTTCTGGCATCAAAATGGTGCTGAAGATCTGGAAAGGCTCGGTTGATGGGCCCCCTTAACATCACTCCCTGTCCCGTGTTATTTTCTCCTCCCTTCCCCCCACCACAAGTTGTTTAAGTTCTGTTCATTTGGCTCCCACTCCGCTAGAAGACTGAGACATGGTCTGCCTGAGTGGACCATCTCTCTATAAGGACTGTGACTGCTTCTGAGAGCTGGAGATTACCAGGGATCTGGTAAAGTACTTCTGAAAGACTATCAAGTTTTTACTAACTGCATACTACCTAACTGAGTTAAATTTACACTACTAGTTACTTATAATGTTCCATTTATGTCTCCAAGTTTATGTTTTATGTAGTGGTGTTTCTGATGACTATGATCTCTCTCCCTAGCCTTCCTCATCTTTACCATCCTTCCTCTCATTTTTCCCCCTCTTCCCTATCCCGTCTTCCCACCTCCTTCCCTGGCTTTGACCTTCCCTGTCTTCCTACCACCTCCTTTTTCCCCGCCGCCCTCCCACTAGACCCTGTCTCTTTTCCCCCCACTCATCTCCTCCACTTCCTCCTCCCTCCTTTTTCCTTCTTCCAACCTTGCTACGTTTCTCCACAAGTCACTCTAGACTCGGGAGGGCTCCCTTATGGGGAGGGCTGGGGAGGTGACCTGTCATCCGAGCAATATCAAAATGTTGGATACATACTGTTTGTCTTTATGTTTAACTGAATTTAACTTGCATTGTTGGAACTGTATAATTTCTCACCTAGGGCTTTAGGCTAATGGTTCACATAGAGTTGCATCTAATGATTATGTGCTCTCCCTACATCTCTCCTCATTTCCATCACCTTTTCCTTTGATTACCTAGTCTTTACTAACTGCACACTACCTAATTGAGTTAATTTACACTACTAGTTACTTATAATGTTCCAATATGTCTCCAAGTTTGTGTTTTATACAATGGTGTTTCTGGTGGCTATGGTCTCTCTTCCTAGCCTTCCTCATCTCTACCATCCTTCCTCTTATTTCCCCCGCTCCCCCTACCCGTCCCCCCACCTCCTTCCTGGCTTTGGCCTTTCCTGTCTTCCTACCACCCTTCTTCCCCCGCCGCCCTCCCACTAGACCCTGTCTTTCCCCCCCCCCCACCCATCTGCTCCAACCCTCCTCTCTCCATTTTTCCCCCTTCCAACCTTGCTATGTTTCTCCACATGCCACTCTAGACTTGGGGGGGCTCCCTTGCGGGAGGGGCTGAGGAGGTGACCTGTCAGCCGAGTAATGTCAAAATGTTGGGAACATACCGTTTGTCTTTATGTTTATTTGAGTTTAACTTGCACTGTCGGAACTATATAATTTCTCACCTAGGATTCTGGGCTAATGGTTTGCATAGAGGTGCATCTAATGATTATGTGCTCTCCCTACATCTATTCCCATCTCCCTCACCTTCCCCTTTGCCTACCCCCCTACCCTGCAGCCCGCTCTTCCCATTCCCCTTTTCGCCCCGATGCCCTCTTACTACTGTACCCCCTCCCTTCCCAACCACTCCTCTTTCCTCTTTGGGAAGGGCGGAACCTCATGTCATCCACCTAACCACCTTCTTTATCCCTATGTTCTTCCTTCCCATCTCTCCCACCCCCTTCATGCGCCCCTCCAGCTACAACTACCTCTCTCACTCATCTCTCCTCATACCCTACCTTGTCTGTTTACCCCTCCACTTCCTGAACTCACCCCAGCATCTGAATAATGTCAAAACGCTGTGCATTATAGAATCTTGTATAATATTCCACTTAGGACTCTAGGTTAATGGTTTGTATGGAGGTACTTCTAATAGCCATATGTTCTCCTCGCATTCTTCTTATCCCTGCCAACAACCCCCTGCCTTCCCCCTACCCTGCAGCCCGCTCCTCCTGATGCCCCTCCCGGTTCTGAAGCCCTCTCACTACTGTACTACCCTCCTTCCACCATCCCTCTTTTCATCCCACAAAACATGAAGCCTCATGTCACCCACCTAACCTTGCCCCTCCCTCTAACCTCCCCCTTCTACTCCTCCTTCTTCCCTTCCAAGCACCCTCTTGCAGCTACAATTACCCCCACACATCTTTCCCTGTACCCTTTCCTGCCTACTTGCCCCCTTCACTTTCTGAGCCCATCTCCAGCTTGATCTTCAAGATCTGTCCTCCCTCCCTTTCCCTTTCACACTCTCACTCTACGCCAGCTTTGGGCTTGTCCACCACCTATTACCCCCTAGTGTTCTTGCAAGCTAAGTTTTGCAATAGCCATTACACGTTTGAGTATACGTACCCATTTACCCTTTAAAATCTACATGATATGCCTGATGTCACAGACCCATGGGAGCCTTTAGACCCCCCATCGTTTCCAGATACCTAGGACCTGAAGGTACCACATAAGAACATTGCTCCCTCAACATCAACCTAGACCCTTTACCCCCCCTTTTTTTTCCCTCCCAAAAGCTCTCCCCTACTACCCCCCCCCCCCTGTCTTCCCCCTAAGGCCACCTAGCCACAGCTCCCCTTAGAAGATGATTACTGACTGTACACCACACGCCGGCAGTGGGGGGGAGCCTCTGAGTTCTCCTCTCCCTGACCACCCCCCCCCCCAGGGGTTATATTTTTGGTGCGGTTAGGGACTACTTATCTTGTCCTCCGCATTCCCTATTTGGCAGAGTGTGGTAGCCTCTGCCCAGCCCGGAGAACCTAGTAGATCCTAGTGAGTAACCCTTCCCCCTACTTCCCGTTCTCTTTTCCTGTCACCTCCCTCCCTCTTTTTTTTTTTCTTCCCTCTCTCCCGCAATGAGAGTGGGCACGCTGAATGTTAGGGGCCTGAATTCCCCTACAAAACTGAGTTTACTCCTTAAGTTTTTGAAAACCCAGCGCCTTGACATTGTGTTCATACAGGAGACCCACTGGATGGGGTCTCGGGCCGCCATGTTCCGCCCCAGAGATTTTCCGGTTCGCCTGTCTGTCAGTTGGACAACATCTTGGTCACGCTGGTGGCCCTGTATTCCCCTAATGTCAACCAGACCCACTTCCTCAGCACCCTGCTGAGTAAGGTCGGCAGACTGAAACAGGGCCATGTTATTATTGGTGGTGACTGTAACCTAGTCTGGGACCCGCGCAGAGATAGAAAGTCACAGCGGAGGGGTCCTCCAAGACGTGGAGAGGACCATTACTCTCACCTCTTTAGAAGCGTTGTTTCTCAACACTCATACCATGACGTCTGGAGGGCCTTGCATTCTGATGTGGACGACTACACCTGTTATTCGTCTCCTTCCCAGTCCTTTGCCCGGTTAGATTATTTTTTTTGTCACTCATGGACACTACAGATGGTGACTGCAGCCAGGATCGTACCTTGTGTATGGTCGGATCATGATGCAGTAATTGTAGATATTACCTTTTCTCCCTCTGGGGAGGGTGGGCTCTCTTGGCGCCTACCAGAATACCTCCTTGTGGATTCCCAGATTCCACTCTGGACCCAGGAGATAGAGTGGTTCTTGAGTATAAACGACACGGGATCCACATCTGCCCTGACTCTATGGGCGGCGCTCAAGGCCTACCTCTGCGGGCTCTTTATGCAAAAAGCCTCAGAGATCAGAAGACGCAAAGGGGCCAGTTTAGCCCAACTATACCACGAATACACTATCTCCAGAACCCAGCTTAGACGGATTAGAACAGATTCCCTAGTTAGAAAAGTCCAGTCCCTCAGAAAAAAGATCGAGACCTGTGAGCTGGAGAGGGTTCAGAGGGGACTTTACCTTACTGAATAAGATAGCTTATGTAACAAGAGACGATAAGAAATTCTATTCACCTAGCGATATAGGAGAGGTTTTCGCAAACTATTACAAAGGTCTATATCAAATAGCTGATGACCCCTATACTCGTTATGCGCCAGCACACGCTATCCCTGAATTCCTTGATAGGCTTCACCTACCACAGGTCCCGGAGGGTATGGGGGAACAACTCATTGCCCCCATCACTGTGGAGGAAATTGAGAAAACGATTAAGAGCCTGAAGGCACATAAGTCCCCAGGACCGGATGGATTTGATGCCTTGTTTTACAAAAAATTTGTGACCCAGTTATGTCCTCTTCTCGCTCGTGTGTTTGGCAAGGCCATGGACACTGGTAGCTTCCCCCAAGATTTCTTAGAGGCATCAATCATAACTATACCCAAGCCGGGGAAAAATCCTGAGCACTGCGAGAGCTACCGCCCAATATCTCTCATAAATGGAGATGTAAAACTATATGCAAAAATACTGGCCTCCAGGCTAAATAAAATCCTCCCGGTCTTGATCCACCACGATCAGGTGGGGTTCACCCCGGGACGACAGGGCTCGGACAACACCAGGCGCCTGCTGAACATCTTTTTTGAGACAGCTGCGCTTGGAATCCCACTGGTCACCCTGTCGCTAGACGCTGAGAAAGCCTTCGACAGGGTCCGGTGGGAATACATGGTCGAGGTCTTGCGCTCTTTCGGATTCCCACCCACTTTTATCAAGGCAGTGATGGCATTATATTTGGGCCCATCCGCTAGGGTGAGAGGAGTGGGGTTTGTCTCTAGAGCCTTTGAAATCCGGAATGGCACGAGACAGGGGTTCCCTCTGTCACCGCTCCTTTTTGCTCTAACAATGGAACCGCTAGCGACAAGGCTCCGGACGACCCCGTCTATCCAACCTTTAGTGTTGCACGATTTACCGCAGGTCTTAGCTCTCTTTGCTGACGACTTGACGATCTTCCTAGCGGATCCGGAGGAGTCGCTCCCTGAGCTCTTCAGGATCCTGACCGAATTTGCTAATTTAACATATTACAAACTCAACTATTCTAAGACCGAGGCCTACGCTATTGGCCTTCCGGAAACCACTCTGGAGACTCTGAGAGGTTCCTACCCATTTAAGTGGTCAACAGAAGGACTGAAACACCTGGGAGTGGTACTCTCCCATGATCCTAAGAGAATAGTGACAGCAAATTACGGGTCCCTGCTCAAAGAGCTCCAACAGACAGTCTCTAGCTGGAAAGTCCTGGAGGTCTCATGGACGGGTAGGGTCGCGGCTGTAAAGATGCTACTGCTGCCAAAGCTGATCTATCTATTCCGATGCCTCCCAGTCCCGGTTCCGGCATACCTCCTCAACCATTTTCAATCTATCTTTACGAAGTACGTGTGGAAGGGACAACATGTGCGGCTTCCCCTGACCCAACTACAAAAGCTGAAAAGATATTACTATATTATAAAGCTGCCATGCTCTCGCATATTGCCACCTGGGGAGTGAAGGACTGCTCCATGAGGTGGTACCAAATAGAACAGGGCTCGTTGCCCGCTGGAGTGGACATAGCCAACCTCATATGGATCCCTGATCATGCAGAAGTACTGAGCGGAATACACTGCCGCATAGTTAAGACCTGTCTGAAACTCTGGAGAGAACTCCGACCTCTAGACTCGGTTGCCCCACATCCCTCCCCAATACACTCTGTCAAGGCTTTGCTACATTGCCTTCCTGAATCCCACCCCAGGAGGTGGGAGGCCTTGGGGCTCAGGCTACTCTCGGACCTGTACAGAGGGGACGCCTTAGCTGTCCCACCCCAAAATTACCTGATGGACAGTTTTCCCAGAGATCTGCAGTTCGAATACCTCCGCCTGGTTTCGCTACTCTTGTCCTGGGGATTTCAGAGGGATAATGTGAGAGCTCTCACTAAATGGGAGAGGAGATGGCTGGCAGGTAGGCCCCTACGAGGCTCTTTGTCGTTCCATTACAAGATTCTCTTGGACTCCCCTTACTTCATAAAAACCCGGTCTACAGAGGACTGGGAGAGAGACCTGGGAGTGGAAGTTCCGGACAGTAAGTGGCAGAGTGCTCTTCAAGATGTCGGCGCAGCAGTGCGCTGCTCCAACCTGTTTGAACTATATCTTAAAATCCTACTTAGGTGGCACTGGGTACCAACCAGGCTGCATAGAGTGTACCCCTCCCGGTCGGCGGACTGTTGGAGAGGCTGCGCCCACCGAGGTACCCACCTCCACATCTGGTGGGAATGCCCCAAATTAAAGCATTTCTAGAACCAGGTGGCTGAGCTACTCCAGAAATTGGGCCTCATTGGCGACCTCTCGGGAGGTATGGCGCTCTTCCATCTTGGTCTGCGAGACCTTCCAAAATCATCCCGTCTCCTAGGTGTTATTATACTCCTGTCGGCAAACCTGGTTATAGCTAGACAGTGGATGAAACAAGCCCCTGTTTCGCTTATCCCGATCCTCGAGTCTCTAGATTATATCCAAAGCATGGAGGAATATGCACTGAGGGTTGAGGGCCGCTATGACTACTACTGATCTATATGGTCGGCATGGGAGGAGTATAGGAGACCAGACGAACCTGACGCCTTGACGGATAACCGGATAGTTGTGTAGCACCGAACCTGGGCTGGGATCCTGGTGGCCTGAGCACCCCAGTGGCCCTTAGTGGCCTCCCCCCCCCTTTCTCCCCCCCCCTTTTTTTTTCTCTCTCTTCCACCCCTCTCCCTTACCTGTCCTTCCTTGGCCCCAACCCCTGGCAACAGTTCTCCGGGTTACCCCCCTTCCTTTACACCATGCATTGTCTCTCAGCTGATTCCCGCATACGAATCTTATAACCCTCACATCCTATACTATCATGGTTACAATCACCTAACACATGGTTTCTGTCTTATACGATCCATATTGAAAATCTTTATTTTGAGAGTTTTGTCTTCAAGAGAAGTACTAAGTTCCAGGTCCCATAAGTGGATCGTTATCACATTGTTGACATATGTATGTCCTGTTATTAAACTATAAAATGGGGCCCCATTAGGGTAAAAAAAAAATAAAAAAAAAAAATATATATAATTATAAACATTCAAATTCGAAAGTGATATTCGAAAACTGTAAATAACATTTGATTATAGAATTTTTAAGAATATTCGTTCTTATCAACATTCAGATTTGTAATTCGAATTTCGGTAATAACATTCGTTCTACATTTGAAATTCGAAAATTTACACATTCGCCCATCCCTAGTATGTATCACTTGATAAGACCAGTGAGTGCTTCGTTTATATACGTTGTGAATCCTTCTTAACCTCTTAAGGACATATGACAGAATTTTTCCGTCATAAAACAATTGAGCAAACTGAAAGCTGTGTCCTTAAAGGGTTAACAACCTGACATTTGATTGAACTGTTTGTGAGAGTGCACCTATCTCAGGATTTTTATATATATATATATATATATATATATATATATATTAATATATATCAATATTAAAGCCCTTTGGCTGTCTTTTTTTTTTTTCTAAAACCTGAGACCTCATATCTTTGAGCCCTTATAACTTTTGTGTGCAATGTTTTTTGTTATGTTTTGTTTTTTAATCATTTTTATTAGATGGTGCTATTATAAGTGTAACTGTACTGTTTCATGCGCTTTGTGACACCTTTTTGTTTGCAAAACAGCTAACCAGAGCTCGGAGGACGCAATAATCATTCTAGTCTAAATCGAGATTGCGCACACCTGTGAGATACCTCTGATCGTTTGCGCATAACTGTTAGCGCTCCCCTCGTAATCTGGTCTATGGTGAGTCAATAACAAGAGCAATTATGTATAAAAACAAATCATCACTAACTATCTCCCAGTTATGCATTGCTGGCTCTGAGCCTATCTAGGTATACTTTTAACAAAAGATACCAAGAGTACAAAGTGAATATAATAATAGAAGTAAAATTAAAAGTCTCTTAAAATTGCAAAATCTTGATGCCCTGATCTTGGAGGAGGAAGAGGAGGAGACTGTGCATAGGCTGCACCTGTGCATTAGTGCACCTGAGCACCTGTACAGACATCACTCCCCTGCAGTTACACCTTGGCGGTTTGTAGCGCTTGGATCCTTCATGTTAGAAGGAAATTCTGCAGCTGGTTAAAGCCAACACACCAGCTACCCTCCACAGCGTAAACTGATATCATACGCTTAAGATAAAAGACCTTTCTCTGGAGAGACTAATAACCCATTTGAGCATTTTACTGGGTAAACTTACCATAATGAAAGAATAATACCCTGGCTAGCAGCACAAGTGAAGCGCTGACTTTTTTTCTTGATGGAGGAAATGCCGGGCTAACCAGACTTAGCAATCCGCAGCATAACAGCACCAAGAAGCAGCCTGCCTTGAATTATTCCCCCTTGCTAAACTGAAGCGCGGACCCTCACAGCAACTTACCGGCACCTGACCTGCCTCGGGGGCAATCAAGCCCGCTCCCACCCACCTGTGCTGCGTGTGGTGAGCGGATGGATCATTGAGCTCAGCGCTGAGGATAGTGAACCTGGTTTCATTTCCTCCTCTCCTCCCCCGGAACTGCGCGGAGGGATTCGGAGACGGAGGCACTCAGCATACCGGGACCTGCTGAGACCAGCTGGAAGGACACCCCGCTAAGCCCGGTAAGCGTCTAAAGATTGCAAAGAGTTTGAAAGGTTGGGATTCAGAACAAACTTTCTTTTTTGCTCCATACCCAACTTCAACTTGAAGCACAAGGAACATATTGGGGTAAGGGGGAATAATCTGTGTCTTTTTACCTGATCCATACTTGGCAAAACTCTGCTCTCTGGCTTATGCTAAAGTTGAAATATTGAAGGCATTTAACTGAAATTGACTTTTCTATCCTACAAGTTTTGCTGCTTAAAAAAAAAAAGAAAAAAAAAAACAAACCTGCTTAAGAAGTTAAAATCAAGCTACTTTGAGAACAACTTCCCCTTTAATGAATAAAAGGCATAGCAAGGAAGTAAAATTATCTACAAAAACTATAAGAACTCTTTTATATCTTTGCCTTGATAACGGACTAAAGTATGCTTAAAAGCTAGATTCATATGTAACTGGCTTAAGAACTACCTTTTGTATTTATTAATCTCAGTAAGAACTGCAGCAAGGCTTTTTGGCCTATAGGAACTTAGATTGTTTTTTAAATCAGGAACTGGGTATTACTTTAATATCTAAAAATTAAGTATCTGTGCAGCCTTTTTTTTCTATCTTTATAACATGATATATTTTCTACTTATTGGCAAACATAGAACCCATTCTTTCCAGTGAGTCTGTTAACCTCACTAAAAAGGGAATTTGTATTACTCTTTAGAAAAAATACCAGAATTTGTTACAACTTATAATAATTGTATAATTGAATGGCCTGTTATTGTAGTCACTAAATTTCTTTACTAGATATTTAAAGGAAAAACTATAGAAGTGAGATTTATAGGGGTGATATATAATTTACAAATAGTCTGTATTTTAACTAATTGAGAGCCTAAAGGGCCAGAAATCTGTCACATTATAAACCATAGCACCTGTAAGAATACTGATACAATAGTTACTCAAAAAATTAAGATCTTGCTGCAGAGGCTGTAATATCTCTTAAAGAACAGATCTATATTAAGCATACAAAGTTGAAATTTAGTATTCCAAAATCGTATAAGCAATTAGAAAAGGCTTCTACATGAGATCTCTGCCTCTTTCTTTGGAGCTAGTGAACTGGCTGTGTTAATTAATAGCTCATGGTTTAATGAGAATCTTTCTTTTCTTTAGCACAGTAGTCTCTATTTACATTCCCTGCCAATTCTGGTCCAAACTCACATAAGAACATATTAATCACCCCTTTTCTTTTTTTATCCCCACACTCACTCCCAGCACTTTTTTTTTTTTTTTTTTTTTTTTTTTCACTCTCAGCACCTCTTTTTTTTTTTTTTTTTTTTTCTCTCACACGCACACACATTGATTGAACCCTTTTGCTTTTCTCTCTCTTTCTGAGTATAAGGACAAATATATCACTTCCCCCACTTGCACTCCCAAGACTAATCCAGGTATGGCAGCAAAATCAAAGGAGCGCAGAACAAAAAACATAGAGAGCCCTGTAGCACCACACGACTCTATTGCTCAATCACAGAGCATAAGCTCCATAGAATCTCAAAACACACAATCTTTAGTCTCTAGTATCCTAGAGGCCATATCACCTAAATTTGATTCCCTAAAAAATGAAATAAAGCAGGACATCGCATCACTATCAATAGAAGTGAAACAGTTCGCTGGTAGACTACAAGAAATAGAACAGAGAATTTCTGATCTTGAGGATAAGACAAATATTCAGACCCCAAAAATTGAGGGAAACCAAAAGTTAATAAATAAACTCCAAGCTAAAATAGATGATCTTGAGAATAGGGCAAGGAGGAATAATTTAAGAATTATAGGATACCCAGAATCTGTACAGCAAGAAGATTTAATGAAATTCATGACACTCACACTCCCTCAATTGCTGAACATTCCCCCACCACCTACGCCTTTTCTGATAGAGAGAGTTCACAGATTGGGGAGATCTCCAAATGTCTCTAAACCAAGACCAATTATCGCAAAATTTTTAAATTATCAGGATAAATTGCTGTTTATGCAATATTACAGAAAAAAGCAGCTCTTGGTCTATGAGGGCTCAAATATATTGTTATTTCAAGATTTCTCTATGGAGATATCTTCTAAGAGAAAGGAGCTCTCCCCAGTCTGTGGAAAAATGCTAAAGGTCGGCTGGCAAGCCACAGTTATCTATCCTGCTAGGCTCAAGGTAACTGTAGAAGGTCAAACTTTTTTTTTTCAAACAGTAGCCGAGGCAGAGAAAAAATTAGCAGAGCATGGGTTTTAACCATCGCTTAGATAAATTTTTTCTATGTTTCTTTTTCTCCCATACCATCAATAAATTCTTGCATATCTACACCATGATATTAATAATAGATAAACTTTTTGTAATTCCAGAGCTGAGGGAGACCTTTATTTCTTTCCTTTTTTCTCCTTATTTATTTATTTATTTATTTTTTATTTTATTTTTTAATTTATTTATTTATTTTTTTTATTTTATTTTTTTGTTGTTGCATATCTGCTACTTACACCAATAAATATATACTAGATGGGTAAAAATCTTAGACTCACAACATGGAACATAGGGGGAATTACATCCCCTATTAAACGAAAAATGATTTTATCACACCTACAAAGGATTAATACATCAATAGCATTAATTCAAGAGACACATTTAAATCTAGAGGAATCCATGAAACTTAAATCGACATGGGTGTCAGAAGTAATTTGCGCTCCGACCTCCAATAGAAAAAACGGGGTAGCTATTTTACTAGGAAAAAAATTAGTATATGACAAACTACTCACAATAGTAGACTTAGAAAGCAGATATTTAATACTAAAATTGAAAATAGCAGGATCTATATATACAATATGCAACTTATATGCCCCCAACACAATTAAACCAGAATTCTGGGACTCCCTCCAATCTCAACTACTTCAAGTAGCAGAAGGTTATGTAATAGTTGCAGGTGATTTTAATATGGCACCCCGATGTCCCCTCGATAGACTGAGAAGAGGTACTGCGCAAAAAAAAACTAAAAAAGATAACTTGGAAGCAAAAATTTTTAACACTATCTTTCAAAATCTAGCCGTCAGAGATATCTGGCGGGTCCAAAACCCGGATTTAAAAAATTATACATGTTATTCAAAGGCATTTAAATCATTATCCAGAATTGATCTTATTCTAGTAAATGATAGCTTATATCAAAGAGGAGCCAGAGCTACCATTTCAGAAATTTGTATCTCAGATCACGCCCCTGTGATGCTAGATATCCTAGTAAATAATCTATCTACAAGAAGAGCGCGTTTTTTCTATCCAAAATATTTAAATAACGATCCGAAATTCAGTAATTGGCTAAAAAATAAACTAGAAGAATTTTTTCAGTTTAATATTGGATCAGTATCTAACTTCTCAGTTGTCTGGGAGACAGCGAAAGCGGTATTAAGGGGAGAAATCATCGCCTATATGGCGAGGGGCAAGCGTAATTCTCGATTAAAGGAAAAGCAACTAACAGCAGCAGTAAGTAATGCTTATAACAGATTTTTAAATTTTCAATCAGAAGAAAACTGGACTAGATATGCCAAATTGAAAAAAGAACGGGATTCCTTCTTAACAGCCTCAACAATTCGATCAGAACTAAAATATCAAGCGAACCTATATAAACATGGAAATAAATCAGGTAAGCTGCTATCTAAACTAGTAAAAAACTTTAAACAATCACCAACAATAGAATCAATACAGATCAAGGATAGTCATTTGAATGCCCCAGAAGACATATTGGAATCTTTTTACCAACATTATAAAATAATTTATTCATCTACACCTATGGATAAGTCGGCTAGGGATGTGTTCTGGAAAGACTTAAAGATCACGAAATTCAAATCTGAGTTCAGCCAGAAATTAAATGGGCCCATTTCTGAGCTCGAAGTCTCAAAAGCTATCCAATCATTAAAACTTGAGAAAGCTCCAGGTCCGGACGCAATGCCTAACGATTTTTATAAAATCATGGCACCTACCTTAATTCCCCACTTAACTAAACTCTTTAACCAATATTTCTCAGGCGAGGTCCAAATACCAAATACATTTTTAGAATCTAATACTATCTTTCTACTTAAACCTGGGAAAGATCCAGCGAACAGGGACTCATATAGACCAATAGCACTGTTAAACTCAGATTATAAGATATTCACATCAATTTTAGCAGCAAGATTACAAGAGGGGATAGCAGATGTCATTCATAAAGACCAAGTGGGCTTTATTCGCAACCGCAGTTCAGCAGCAAAAATTAGGCAATTACTTCTAATTATTGACTACTTTAAGAATGTCGAAGAGAGTACATTGAAAGAACAGTCTGATGCCGCAATATTAGCGGTAGACGCCGAAAAGGCATTTGATCGTGTTAATCATGAGTTCTTATTAGATGCCGTACAACGCTTTGAAATTGATAACAAATTTTATAAACTGGTGGAAAATATATGTTTATATTCATCCACGAGTCTAGTTATTAATGGGCATGTATCAGATACAATTAGAATGGAAAGAGGAACCCGTCAAGGATGTCCTCTTTCACCTCTATTATTCAACCTAGCAATTGAACCACTTGCACTGAAAGTTAGACATCAGATTGAGGGAATAAAAATTCATAAAAAAGAGGTGAAGGTCTCCCTATATGCCGATGACCTGCTACTATATATCTCAAACACATCGTCAAATATTCCCACATTTAATAAAATAGTAGATTTATACGGTCGATGCTCAGGATATAAAATAAACAACACAAAGTCTGAACTATTGTGGCTGAGGAAAACGAAAGATTCCTGCACAAAACATCCTTACAAACTAGTTACAAGTTCCTTTAGGTATCTAGGAATCATAATATCAGATAATCCTAAAGATTGGTACTCTCTAAATATATCTCCTATATTAAAACAAGCTCTGAGCTATATGAAGAATTGGCAACATCTGCCACTCTCCATCTCAGGGCGAATAGCTCTTTACAAAATGACTATCCTTCCTAAGATTCTCTATATCTTGCAGAACCTTCCTGTTCTGATTAAAATATATGATATAAAGAAATTTAATTCTACTCTTAGAAGTTTTATATGGTATTCAAAAAAACCTAGAATTTCACTTCAAAAACTAGCCTTCCCTAAACAATATGCCGGACTGGCACTCTCTGATCTGCATTCCTATAATCTTGTTTTTCTAGGTCGTATAGCTTCTGACTGGATAGCAGAAGCAGATTATTTCACAGACAATGATCTTGAGGCAAACATAATATTCCCTCTAATTCCACTATCTTTGCTGCACTTGTCTTATAACTCTATTCCTAAACAAGTAAAGAAGTTTAAAACAATCTCTATAATCATTAAGGCGTGGAAAAAGATTGGAGCAAAAGTTGGAATTAACACAGATATACCTAAACATCAAACCCTTATTGGTAATCCAGAATTCCAAGAAGGAACTTCTTCACCCATTCTGATGAAATGGAAGAGGCAGGGAATATACTATGCACGACAAGTGGTTAATTTTGAGATGGGGAACATTAAATCCTTTGAAGACTTAAAACAAGAATATAGCTTGGATAATCGTGACTTTTTTACATATCTGCAAGTTAGACACTACGTAACGCAATTAATTCATAAGTTCCCGTGGAACTGGACATGGGGTAGGTTAGGGAATTGGCCAGTTCTGATTAAAGCCGGACTTACCTCTATCTCTCCATGGTACACATATATGGTAGGGTTTAAGGGTGAAGAGTGCGTCAAACAAATAGCTCAAAAATGGACAAACCTCTTTATGATTAATATTGATCATAAGAAGCAGGTTTTACGTTCTATAGTCTTACTTTTTGAGACCACAATAGCTGAGACTTGGAGGGAGTCCCATGTGAAACTCATACACTTAACATACTATTCCCCAGATAAAGGTTATAAATGGCATAATACAAACTTTAATAGCTGCCCCAAATGTAGATTACCAGCGGCCGACATAATTCATGTATTATGGTCTTGCCCTAAACTGCAACAACTCTGGCTTAAAATAGAATTTTGGATAGAAAAAGTCTTAAAAATAACTCCTCTAAAGCTTACAGGCATAGATATAATTTTCTTGAAAGATAAGAGTCCAACTTTAAAAGAAGTAAGAATAATAAATCTAATCATTTTAGCAGCTAGAAATTTGTTATTTAAGGACTGGAAGCACAATATTATACCATCAATAACAGAGATTAAAAACTATCTTAGGAAACAATGTATAGTTGAACAACTAGCAACGAACTTGAATTCGGAGCAAGAGATAACTAGTTTTTTTCGAAAGTGGTCAAGATTTATTAGGATATTCCCCCCTAGCGAGATTGATACTCTAATCTATCCATTTCGGAATACCGAAATTGTGTTATTAGACATATGGTAACTTAACTTATCTTATCTGAACAACAAACAGCTCTTTTTTTTTTTTTTTTTTTTTTTTCCCCCTTCCCTTCCCTCTCCCCCTCAGCTCTGGACATAATTTGATACATTCAAAAGTAAAGGGAGAAAAAGAGAAAAAGAAAAAGGAAAGCAAACAATCTAACACAAGAAATAGTTAAGTTAATCCATTCCAGGAATATTATCTCTCTGGTTTATTTTTGTTATTTTAAAAGGAAAATCCAGCAGATTTATATCTAGTCAGATTGAACTAAGTAGTAACTCATATCAACGGTTCAAGATTAGAAATTTTTTTTTTTTTTGTCTTTCTTATTGATTTATCGAATTGATCTATTTGATATGAAATTAATATCTTATCATATGTTATCTTTTTAGAAGAATATTATGTTATGAACTCTTTGTTACTATGAAATCTAATGTTATCCCTGCTGATAATAAATAAAAGATGTAAAAAAAAAAAAAAAAAAAAAATTGCAAAATCTTTTATAAACATTAAAGTTTTGTTTTCAATTATGCATATTTTTTTTTTTTCAATTAAATGTTTTATTGATTTTCAAACCAAATAACATACCATAAAAGCATTTATGCTCTAACACAGAGTGTATATGCATTAACGGCAGAGTTACATAGAAAATCTGATACAAGTATAAACAGGAAGATCTACACACTCCGCCTAGGGATGTCGACTCATCGTACTGCTTAATGAATCATCACCACATAAAGTATTGTAAACAGAAAATACAAGATTAGGGTATACAAAATTGCAATTATAGTAGTTCACTTTGTTAATGATCACAGACCTCATTGCTCCCACAAGAAAATAACATCAGCAATAAAATCCTGTTTGCCATTGAACACGTAATGAATCCTCTCTAACTCTAGGACATGATCTACTTCATGCATCCACATAGTGACAGTGGGAAGCACGCATTTCTTCCAAAACCTAGGGATCAGACGTTTTGCACAGTTAATCATACATTGGAATAATCGTTTCCTATATTGGCAGGGGATTTCTGGGGTATCGTTCAATAAAATGATGTTGGGTGAAAGTGTTATTGAGGTCCCTAGTTTGGTGTTAATGTTTTCCGATACGCCTGACCAGAATGCACTTAAGAGTGGACAGGACCACCAGATATGGGATAGGGTACCCGTCCCTCTGCAGTGCCTCCAACATAGGGGGGAGGAACCCGGGTAGATACTATGGAGACGGTGTGGGGTCAGATACCACCTAGAGAGCAATTTGTAATTAATTTCGGCTATAATTATGGAAATAGATGATTTTTTTGTCTAACTAAATATATGGCTCCATTTAGGTTCTGTCAAGGTTTCGTGTAGTTCTACCTCCCATTTAGAGATATAAGAAGGCTTTTTACTGGGAAAGGAGCCTCGTAGTATCTTATAGATAATGGAAATGTGTGACCTAGTGATTGAGGGAGTAGTACATAATGTTTCAAAGGCGGTGAGTGGTCTAATGAGGTCTTGTTTGTGGGGGCTAGCAAGTATAGCATGTCTGATCTGAAAGTACGGGAACCAGAGGTGGAAAGGGGGTCCCAATACTTGAGAAAGCTCGGACTGCGGACGTATCGTACCCTTATCTAACACTGTATGGACCGGAATATTTGTGGGCACGCCCTCAATGCGTGGAGTCTGGATAGCATTGGAATCAAGCATACTCGAATTGTTCAGGATAGGGGTTAAAGGGGACATATGGCTAGAAATTTTAGTGTCTTGGGACAAAATTTTATCCCAGACTCTTAAGGAGGCTGCTACAAAATAATTTGTCCTAACCCCCAAAGGTCTCGCCCTAGGGGGGATCCAGCATACCTCACCCAGGGGGTGACCTCCTATCAAACTGCACTCTAGCTGAACCCAGGGTTTATTCGGATGGGAGTGTTTCCAAGCAGTAATACGTGCTAAGTGGGCTGCTTTATAGTAATCCATGAGGTTTGGAACCCCCAAGCCCCCATCCTCCCTACTAAGGTATAATGTATTCCTAGCTACTCTTGTTCTTTTATGTGCCCAGATAAATTGTTCAAACCATCTCTGTTGTTGAATTAGATAATGTATGGGAAGGTCCAGTGGGAGAACTTGAAACATGTAAAGGAATTTGGGGAGAAGGTTCATTTTTATAGCGTTGATGCGGCCCATCCAGGAGAGGTGGCCCTGTTTGTGCCAGGTATTGAGGGAAGTCAAGGTCTCTTTTTGTAAGGGAGAGTAGTTAAGGTCATATAGATCCGCCGGATTGGCGGATACTTCAATTCCCAAATAGCGTATTTTATTTGTAATCTGAAAGTTGGTATGGTTAGTAAGAAATATGTGTTCTTCCTCAGAGATATGTAGGGGCATCAACATTGATTTTCCCATATTAATGGTAAAATTGGAGGCTTGTTTGAACTCATCCAGTTCTTTGAGAAGGGATGGTATAGAGGAGAGTGGAGAGCGAATCGTAAAAATAATGTCATCTGCGTATGCATATTTTTTTATGTGTTTAACATATTGTACTGGTTAAAGCATAGATAAGTATTGTATTTATAGGTTATTAGATTTTTATTTGTATCCATATATGGATATATTTCAGACATGCTTAGAAAAAACTTTCTATGTTGAATTTATCATTAAATTCTGCAGAAACATATTGATTTGTAACAATGTAATTGCCTCTAGCAGTGGATAACTTTATAGTTCTGTAAACAAGCTCCCTTAGTATTTATGCCCCTACAAATGACATTGGCATTTTATCTTCCAATATTGATTAGGATTTATGTACAAATTTGTTTTTTATTTACCTTTTGGTGTGATCCAGTTTTTATTGTGCATTATCAAAGGTAAAATCTGTGTTTAAAAAGGAAAGAAGTATTTTATTTACAGTATGTGTTTGAATTTATATAATTATAATTTGGGTAAACAAATTAGGTTACTTCTATAGTGGGCTTTATATCCTTTTCTGATTTGCAGCTGCAAATTGCTCTGGCAGCAACATTTTTAAGGTGACTTTAATGTCAGTGAGCATTACAACAATATTAAAAGCCAAAGAATATAGTCTTTGTTTTGTCAGAAGTTGATACCTTGTTTAGACAAAGACAAACAAGGACAAAAGTTTACCTTAGTAAATGGGTGTCAGGGCTGGGTAAGCTGAAGGTCAACAGTAAACCAATGGGAAAAGCATCTGTCAATAAAACTGCAATGCTTTATTTAGAGGATAACAGGTTTCAGATACAAAAAAGCAGTAGAGCTTAGAAACAGGTAAGGTAAGTAAAATATAATATAAAAAAGGCAGAGCAGTTAGGACTAAGGATGGATAGAAGGATAGACTGGTTAATAGGCCATTGGTAGGGTAAAGATAACATCAAATCAGTAGGGATGGGCGAATGTTTCGCAACATTCGAAAAACTGCACGAATTTTAACACATTCGTTCGTTCGAATCGAATTTCGAATGTTTACATAACATTCTAACATTCGATTTTCGAATGTTCGGTTTCAAATTTTAGGATTACATTCGAAAATATTCTTTTCGAAAAATTCGAATTTAGATTGTAATAGTATTTCTAATGCTTTTTCTTTAAATGTAATATTCGAATTATGCAATATTCGAATTCGAAAAATTCGAATTTAGATTGTAATAGTATTTTTAATGCTTTTTCTTTAAATGTAATATTCGAATTATGCAATACGTGTATTCGAATTCGAAAGATTCAAAGTTAGATTGTAATAGTATTTGTAATGCTTTTTCTTTAAATGTAATATTCGAATTATGCAATATTCGAATTCGAAAAATTCGAATTTAGATTGTAATAGTATTTGTAATGCTTTTTCTTTAAATGTAATATTCGAATTATGCAATACGTGTATTCGAATTCGAAAAGTTTGAATTTAGATTGTAATAGTATTTCTAATGCTTTTTCTTTAAATATATTATTCGAATTATGCAATATTCGAATTCGAAAAATTCAAATTTATATTCGAATTCGAAAAATTCTAATTTATATGTTTGTAATAGTATTTCTAATGCTTTCTTTAAATGTAATATTCGAATTATGCAATATTCTATATGGAAACATTCGAAATGATATATTTGTATCTATTATGTATCAATTTACTAGATTCCCGCCCTACCACATGAACTATTGAACTTCTGAATAGTATTTGTTAAATAGAATGTTAAATTCGAAATTTCGAATGTGACATCGCCCGGATGGAAGACTTCTTCAGCGCCGCCTGGATGATGACTTCATCGGATGGAAGACTTCTTCAGCGCCCCTTGGAGGATCACTCCTGCCGCTCCGGATCTACTCTTCGGTTCCATCGGTGGGTCGGCTGGCTGAAGACAACTCAAGGTAGGATGATCTTCAGGGGGGTATTGTTAGGTTTATTTAAGGGTGGTTTGGGTTAGATTAGGGGTATGTGGGTGATGGGTTTTAATGTTGGGGGGGTTGTATTTTTCTTTTACAGGCAAAAGAGCTGAATTCTTTGGGGCATGCCCTGCAAAAGGCCCTTTTAAGGGCTGGTAAGGTAAAAGAGCTTTGAACTTTTTTAATTTAGAATAGTGTAGGGAATTTTTTTTATTTTTGGGGGGCTTTGTTATTTTATTAGGGGGCTTAGATTAGGTGTAATTAGCTTAAAATTGTTGTAATATTTTTTAAATGTTTGTAAGTTATTTTTTTTATTTTTTGTAACTTAGCTTTTTTTATTTTTTGCACTTTAGTTAGTTTATGTAATTGTATTTAATTGTAGTTATTTGTATTTAATTTATTTAATTAATGTAATGATAGTGTAGTGTTAGGTTTAATTGTAACTTAGGTTAGGATTTATTTTACAGATAATTTTGTATTTCTTTTAGCTAGGTAGTTATTAAATAGTTAATAACTATTTAATAACTATTCTAACTAGCTAAAATAAATACAAAGTTACCTGTAAAATAAATATAAATCCTAAAATAGCTACAATGTAATTATTAATTACATTGTAGCTATCTTAGGGTTTATTTTACAGGTAAGCATTTATTTTTAAATAGAAATAATTTATTAAAGTATAGTGTAGTGTTAGGTGTAATTGTAACTTAGGTTAGGATTTATTTTACAGGTAAATTTCTGCTAGGTAAGCTATTAAATAGTTAATAACTATTTAATAGCTATTGTACCTAGTTAAAATAAATTGAAATTTGCCTGTAAAATAAATATAAATCCTAAGATAGCTACAATATAATTATTATTTATATTGTAGCTATTTTAGGGTTTATTTTAAAGGTAAGTATTTAGTTTTAAATAGGATTAATTTATTTAATAATAGAAATATTATTTAGATTTATTTAATTAATATTTAAGTTGGGGGGTGTTAGGGTTAGGGTTAGACTTAGGTTTAGGGGTTAATAATTTTATTACAGTGGCGGCGGTGTAGGGGGGGCAGGATAGGGGTTAATAAATTTATTATAGGTGGCGACAGTGTAGGGGGGGGTAGATTAGGGGTTAATAAGTTTAATATAGGTTGCGGCAGGGTCCGGGAGCGGCGGTTTAGGGGTTAAACTATTAATTTAGTTGCGGCGAGGTCCGGGATCGGCAGGATAGGGGTTAATAACTTTTTATAGAGGGCGGCAGTATAGGGGGGGGCAGGATAGGGGTTACTAGGTATAATGTAGGTGGCGGCGGTGTCCGGGAGCGGCGGTTTAGGGGTTAATACATTTATAAGAGTTGCGGCGGGGTCTAGGAGCGGCGGTTTAGTATTGAGTTGCGTGGGGCTCCGGGGGCGCCGGTATAGGGGGTAGAACAGTGTAGTTTAGTGTGGGTGCTTAGTGACAGGCTAGCAATAAAGCTGTCAAAAAGCCGAAGAGCAGCGAGATCGGATGAGTGATAACTCTCACAGTCCGCTGCTGATCGCCCCGTACTTGGTGCGCGACTTTTTGACAGATTTATTGATAACTTAGGCGAAATTTTTCAGGTCCGCGGCGGCGATGGTAGGCGAGCTTAGGCGGGCCTTTGGGACGGCGAAGGCAGGTAAGTTGACACGTTGATAACTAGGCCTCCTAGTGCAGTAATCTCAACAAGTAAGGCAACTCAATACTATCTAACATTTTAAACAATAGAATATATAATGCAGGTATAACTTACTGCTACATAACCACTAAAACAATCCCTCTTGTAAAAAAGATAGAGAGAGAGATTGGTTCCAGTGTATAATGCAGAATGTGACATGAGCTGAAAGATTTATAAATAAGTCTCAGATTTATAGATCATAATATATTTTATAATATATTCCTAAATTTGAAGCTAATAAAGCTAGACATTATACAAATCTTTTAAAGCATACCATATCTGCATCATAATGAAAGCCAGGACTCCACACTAACATAGTTCAGAGTGTTAAGAGTTCTATTTTGCCCCATAATATATTTTTTAAACTATTAGGGAAATCTATAACCTCTCATAGACATAAAGTCTTGAGATGCCTAAGTCCCCTACAGCACATGTAAAGAAAAATACATGACATATATAAGTGGCTTGCAACACACGCAGCATCCACCAGACAGTGCATCCATAGGTCCAAAAAGATCAGGACACTCAGAGTTCTAGCTCTCCCTATTGGCACATCTAGAAATAATCATGTGTTATGATCTATCTAATGCTCCTTCTCAAACAGCTCAATCTCCTTTTTTCCTTAGCCAAACTTCCCTTTCTAAAACTGTACACTGATCAAGCCTCACCAATTTTTCGGAGTCATCCACCCAACACATTTGGACCAATGTGAGTCCCAAAGTCACTTAGGTGAGTACTTAACAACCGTGTTTGGTCAAGGTTCTACTCCACAGCTAGATCAGCTAGCATGGGATGCATGATCAGTTTTAGGGTCTCCTAGTTATAATTCAGACAACATTCTCTCTCATACATCTACAATTGTTTCTGAGCTGAAGAATCAGACAGAACAGCAGTACTAGAGAATGGAAGAGTAGTCAAGGGTATTTTTCGAGTTTCTGCTGAAATCTTTCTAAAATGAAAGGTAGAGGGTACACTCACTGGTGAATGCATCTTAACTGGTTTGATTTAATTGGATGCAGCTCAAATATAAAACTGCTTCCTTCTTGCCACAAGATTAGATTGACAATTTATAGAGGGAAATTGCAGCACATATCTAATGCTGTTCTATAATCAAGACATAAAGGTACCCTGCTGGGCTTAATTCTTAAGTAATGCTCTGGAATATTGAGGCTAATAATTGATTTGAGGGTAGAATAAAACTGATAAGGAGGATTTCATAATACTTCATCTGTACATTTTGATAGTCAATGACATGTAAACTTAGTAATTTTACAAATAACATATAGAGCTGCAGCAGCACAAAATATTGTGACCAAACATGGCTGCCACTTGGAAGTTTCCCTAGACAGACAGGTTTAGTTCTTTAGTGGTCAACAGCAGGGTATTAAAACAGCAATCAAGTTCAGATAAGTTATAAGAGCCATAATAATGTACACTCTGTAGTTTAAGAGCACCTACTCTTGATTATTCACTTCACCTTTAGGAGCTATATGAGCAATGATAGATTGAAGATTGACAGCACCAAACTGTTTAAAAAGTTTGACAACTTTATCACAACTTTATCACAACTTAAAACAATGGTTTAGTAGTACAAACACTTAGGACTAAATAAGGAGTGGATCGCTATGGATAAGATTGCTGTGTTTTTACACTCTAATCCATAATACAAGTGGCACACTGTTTATATTACTGCAAATTTGTTTACACAAAACTCGCCATATTTTCTATGGGTGGTGTTGAGCAGCAATGTCTACTCGTATTAAAACTTGAAAGTAAATGCGAATGGTGAAATTCAATTGCATTTAGTGCTCAAACTTTTTACGTGACCTGAACAGTAAAGTAAAGAGTTTGGCCGGAAGAAACAGTGGTGCTAAACTACTCTATAAACCCCTTAAACTACTACAACCCTACACCGCAAACTACCCCTCTACACTATTAACACCTAAGCTGCCACACACCCAAACACAAAGTACCCGCTAAAATATTAACTCCTAAACCACAAAAAAAACAAACAAAAAAAAACAGTTATGCCTATTCTAAAAGTAAAACACCCCAAAATAAAAAACCTAAACTAAAACTACAATAAACTATAGCAATAGTGATTTAGCTCTTTTTTACTAAAATTAAGACTAACACATTCTACAACATCTAAAAACACCTACTCTAAAAATTGCTCTTAAAAGGACATATAGTTCGACATTGCTCTTAGAAGGGCTATTATTTATTTTGCTGCCCAACCCCCCCTTAAACCCCCCTATTCTTAAAAAACAGAAACACCCTCAAATTAACAACCTCTAGATTGTACTCACCAAAGTTGAATCCTACATGGCAGCTATTCATCTTTATCCCGACGGCGGTCAGTGAGACCGTATGTATGTATATATATATATATGTATAATTATACAATTGTAAGTCGATCATCTATAGGGGATTTTGCAGCACATCTTTCAACTCTCAAGCATGGATATTTTTAAGAACTGTATCACCTGATCTTGTGTAACGAGCACATCACTGGTGTGTTATATTGGACAATTCCTATTACAGGTATACCCCGCTCATACAGCGGGTTAGGGACCGGAGCCCCGCTGTAAAGTGAAAACCGCCTTAAAGTGAAACAAGGCAGTTTTAGCTTTCTTTTCAGTGTTTAAAAACTTAAAAACCTGTTTGAACTAACATATATTAGGGGTGCAATAGTGCTACGTTTAGTTTAACACTAGCACAGCACAGTATTACATTAGTATTCAATAAATACTGTACCTGTAAAATAGTGACAATTACTGTAGTAAAATTTGCCAGACTACAGTATAGCACTGAGGCACAGATTGCACTGCAATGCAGTTAACAGAGTGAACTAAGCATAACAAAATGGCGCCAGTAACTTTCTCGCAATCTCACAATGATTTACAGCACTGTTTCAAAATCCTTGGAGGTTGAACTTCAGCTCCACAAAGTGCTGTATTAGCGAATCGCTGTAAAGTGAAGCGCTGTAAAGTGAGGTATACCTGTATATGTATCCAATGATTGTTTCTTTTATATGTGTAAAATGAGTGTTTCTTCTATCGTTTCTTCAATCCATTGAAATTGTTAAATGTCTGTGTGGTCCATGTACTAAGCGCTTGGTTTGTTGCCAGTTTTTTTCTTGTGTAATTTAACTTGTTAGGAGTATCTAGGAAAAGGATACTCTGCCGAATAGGTTTTTGAGCTTATAGCAGCTAGTATAAGTTCTGCTTCAGAACAAATAATATCAATTACAAGGTATGTAATCATAAATTGCAGTTCATATATTTACAAGATTCATTATAAGTTGCAGTTCATATATTTACAAGGTTCATGCGATAATATGAGAAAACAATTAAGTAAATATTAACAACCTTTGTTGAGAAAGGTAGGAAGATACGTTGTTGCAGTTTATTAACAAGAGAATACTTGCGTGCAGAGTTTGTGCAGCGTCTAGGAAAGTGGAGAGTGGAGCTGTGGCAGAGAAATTATTCGCACCAAAGTGAGGCTGAATGACGTCAGTAAGTAGCGGAGGTTGTAGCAGGTAGTAATCAGAGTTCCACGAATACAAGTTTACTCTCCATAGCACTGAAGTAAGTTAAATTCCCAAAGGTTGATCCCCAGTGTAAGGAGAGGATAAGTTTAGCAATCAAACCTTTATGAAAAGGTAAGTAAGGTTACACGCTCTTAGGACTAAGAATATGAATAGGCTCAGTAAGCAAAAGCATTCAGATACAGGAGTAACAAAGAAACACAAATAACTAAGCACTGATTAGGAGGAAATTGCATCCTTAAATAGCAGGTGGTGATGAAGGAAGGTGTTCTTCTTAAAGTTATAGGAAACCATGACAGATTCCACACTCCTCAAGGAATCCTCTATGAGGATTGCTGGCTAGGTTTCAGAGGATAATTTTTATGAAAAGCTCTAAGCAATCTGGGAGCATGAACATCCAGATGTGATACCCAAGAATCATCTTCCGGCCCATAACCAAGCCAATGTACAAGACATTCAAGTTTGCCCCTGCGTTTCCTGGAATTCATATTTTTAATCTGATACTCAGAGTGGTCGTCAATGAGTACCGGAGGTGGGGGAACTTTAAGTCTAGAAGGATTAGAATCTGGTATGTGAGGTTTGAGTAGGGCCACATGAAATGATGAATGTATTCTACAAGATCATGGAAGGTCAAGGATTACAGCATTAGGATTGATAACTTTCTGGATGGCAAAAGATCCAATATACTGGCTTGCAAGCTTCTTAGTAGTGACATTTAATTTTAAATTCGTTGTCGATAGCTAGACAAGATTTGCAACTTTATAATGTTGGACTGGGTCTATGCTTGTTATCGTAGTAGTATTTTTGACAGTTTTTTGCTTCTTGTAGATGTTTATTTAGAAGATTAAAAGTAGATTTCAGATTGTCAGAGAAATTATTTACAGCAGGATTGATCTCAGTGTGGTTATAGGATGGTATCCGTAAGTGGCCATGAACGGGCTCATTTTAGTGGAGGAATTTGTAGAGTTATTGTAGGAGAACTCCGCAAGAGGTAGTTTTTTGGACCAATCATCTTGTAGATGGGATATGTAACAGCGGAGGTACTGCTCAAAAATCTGATTTATTCTCTCTGTTAGTCATTTTGTTTGAGGATGGTATGATGTTGATAATTTCAGTTTAATCTTAAGGTTTTGACAAAACTCCCTCCAGAATCTTGAGGTGAATTGATTACCTCTGTCTGAGATAATGGTATTAGGTAGTCTGTGTAGTTTAACAATATGGGATATAAACGTTTTAGCTGTGGTTACAGAATTCGGTAGTTGCTTCAGAGGTATGAAATGAGTGAGTCTTGTTAACTGATCAACAACTACTAATATAGTTGTGAAGTGATTTGAGGGAGGTAAAATCAACAATAAAGTCCATTGAGATCACAGACCAAGGAGTATCGGGTATAGGTAAAGGACTTAAATATCCAAAAGGTTTCTGATGATCTGTCTTGTATCTAGCACATGTTTTACATGATCCAATTAACTCTTTAGTGTCTTGTGTCATCCATGGAAACCAGAAGTGTTTGGAAATGAGATCTAAGGTTTTAGTTGTGCCAGGATGTCCTGATATTGGTGAGTCATGAAAATGTTGGAGTATCTGGTCACAGGATGGTTTTTTATAGTTATAGAATTTAAAGCTCTGTAGTCGATTATCGGTCATAGTGTGCCATCTTTATTTGTCACAAAGAATATGCCGGCTGGGGAGGTTGATGGGCTGATAAAGCCTTTTCTAAGATTTTCGTCTAAATACTCATGAAGGTGTTGTTTTTCTCATTGGGATAAGGGGAATATACGAACAAAAAGGAATCTTTGCATGAGGTTTGGTTTCGACGGGACAGTCATACGTCCTGTGAGGCGGAAGGTTTTCAGCTTCCTTGAGATCAAAAACATTCATAAAATATAGATATTGTTTTGGTAGAGTTGATTGTACTTGAGCTAAAGTTATGAATGGAAAACATGTTGAGGAACAAAACTTGGATTGGAAAATAATATCATTCTTTACCCAGCCAATAGTAGGGTTATTTTTTGTAAGCCAAGAATGACCTAAAATAATGGGATGTAGAGAATTAGGAATTACATCTAGTGTAATGAATTCTTTATGTGTATATTTTGTTGCTATGGTTAGTGGTGTTGTTTGGTGTGATAGGATCCTTTAAGAAATAAGAGCCATCAATAATTTTCACAAAAACAGGTATTTTCTTTTGCACACATGGGATTTTATTTACTTTTACAAATTTCTCATCTATGAAGGATCCGAATGCTCCAGAATCAATCATGGCCTCTGTCTGTACCTGATGATGATCCCACTGTAATGATAACAAAAGGGATAAATGTAAGTTTTGTTTAGATGAAGAGACTGTATACAAATTGTTTCTCTTACCCTTTCACTGGCGATTTAGGGCTGGACAGGTTGAAACTGTATAATCCTTCATGCCGCAGTAAAGACATAAGTTTGCTAGGCGTCTTCTAAGTATTTCTTCTGAGGTTAAAGGACCACTGATAGTTGAAATTACCATGGGTGTGGAAGTGGTTGAGCCTATGTCATGTTGTGAGAAATTTGATTTCCTTGGATAAGGATCCTGGTGTGACCTTTCTACCCTTCTCTCCCTTAGTCTGCAATCCATATTGATACATAATTTAACCAGACTTTCCAGGATGTCAGGGATTTCGATTCTGGATAATTTATATTTTAGGTTTTCAGATAAACCAAGTCTAAATTGATTTTTTAAACTCACAGCATTCCATTGGGAATCAGTGGCCCATAGTTGGAAATCATCTACGTAGTCTTCTAACAGTCTTTTGCCTTGTTTTATAGCTCTAAGGTTGTTTTATGCTGCGTTTTGTTTATTAATGTCATCATATAAGACTGCCATTGCAGAGAAAAAACTAACAAGAGAATCTAGGATAGAGTCATTGTTTTCAAGAAACCTATTTTCATTTCGCCTGTCAGAAATGAAATAGTTATATATACTTTATTTTTTTCAGTATGGTAAGTCTTTGTTTTTACTGAGAAGAGTAATTGACAGGCATTCTTGAATTCTCTGAATTGTGAGCGAACACCAGAAAAAAACAGGGGGTGGATTTATGTGAGGCTATGGGTGTTCAGTACTTTTTGCTTTGATTAAATTGTTTAATATTCTTTTTAAAGTATTATTTTCAGTTTGTAATGTTGTAAGACCCTGTGCCAAAATTTCTTCCTTTTGGTTTAGGTTAGATATTTGATTTGCCACTTCATTAGGATCCATTTTAATGTTTGGCTTAGTTATATTGTAATGCTTTAACAACTTGTGTTAGATAGTTAGTGTGTAGCTTTTCAGGATCAATCAATTCACTATGGTAAGTGAGTGAACTGGTAAGGAGAAAAGCAATTAGTCTTATTAAGAGAATGACCCCACCTAGACAGGGTTTTGTTAGATTGTAAGCTTTTTGGGAATAAGCAATAGTTTACTTTATATACACTAAATTTCCCAGAGAAGACTTTAGTGATAGTGTTTGTAATACAAGAGATATCAGAGAATATTCAGTTAATAGGTGTTTAGAAATACTGACTTGATCGCAGTTCATATATTTACAAGGTAACAACTTTACAGTAAGTCAAACAAGTAGCTATATCACAGCCAGTGAAACAGTCTAACAGCACAGTCTCATCACATCCAACATGTTTCGTGCTGTTACAGTACTTCGTCAGGGATCGAAGGGATGAGACTGTGCTGTTAGGCTGTTTCACTGACTGTGATATAGCTTCTTGTCTGACTTTCTGTAAAGTAGTTTTTACTTGTATTACTAAATAAAAGCTACATTTTACCTTTTCCTAACTCGGCCCATTAACAGCTGGACTCTTTCACTTTGTGAACTTATCCTTATTGTACACACACATATATATGTGTGTGCATTAGAGGCCTTTGCAGTTAAATATCTGAAAACTTGAAAAAGTACTTTTATTAAATATTTAAACTATAGATATATATTTAAGCTAAATTCATCAGATATATATAGTAATATTTAGTTAAGAATAAATAAAACATATTCTTCTGGGTGAAGAACATTGGAATGTGACATATTGATATTTCATGTTGGGTTTAGCGCTCTTGAATAAATGTGGTCGGGTTAGCGTGTGAGGTGTATTGGTGTTAGTTTTTCTGCAGTTTAACACTCCATTAAAGTATATGGGGGAATACGTTAATGCATTTGCAATATTTGAAGTTCAGCTTTTTGCACATGTTGGGTTTTCTCTCTAGGTCTAACTTTTTACTTTCAACTTGTAATACAAACGCAATCCGACACGTGCAAAAAGCCTATGTCTAGTGAAGTTATCGAATGAGCAGGAATACAAAATAGCACTCGATTCATAAACTAACACTCTATATGGTGTTTGGAATGGTTGTTATGGTAACTGCATTGGCATTGTTTTGAAGGGGAGGAATGTTTGTATATATATATATATATATATATATATATATATATTGCTCACTTTTGATTCATTTGATTCACTTTGTAAGTTGGTCTGATGAAGGGGGGATGTCCTGAAACATCACTTTGATGTATTAAAGAAAACTGCTGATTTCACTTAAAGGGACACTAAACCCAATTTTTTTTCTTTCATTGTTCAGATAGAGCATGCAATTTTAAGCAACTTTCTAATTTACTCCTATTATCAATTTTTCGTCGTTCTCTTGCTATCTTTATTTAAAAAGCAGGAATTGTGATGCATAGGAGCCGGACCATTTTTGGTTGAGAACCTGGGTTATGCTTGCTTATTGGTGGGTAAATGTAATACTCCAATAATCAAGCACTATCCATGGTGCTGAACCTAAAATTGTCTGGCTGCTAAGATTTACATTCCTGCTTTTAAAATAAAGATAGCAAGAGAACAAAGAAAATTTGATAATAGGAGTAAATTAGAAAGTTGCTTAAAATGCCATGCTCTATTTGACTCATGAAAAAAAAAAATTAGGTTTAGTGTCCCTTTAAACCCAGAGAGTGGCTTCTCTTGTTTGTGATATTTGATATATTTTGGCACCCTGGTAGTGGGATACCTGTTTGTGAGAGTGCATATACAGTATACACATACACATATAAAGTACATCTTAGAATTAGAGGACAGATTGAACCTAAAACATGATTTTGTTATGTATCAAATGCAAGGAACAGCCTTTACGAAGTAATTCATTTTTCATCAAATGCAGTGAATTGTATCTGCATTGCCAATGCTGTCAGAGGTATTAAATATCTTTTTTAAAGTGTATTAAAATATATTTTGTAAGAAAACTTAAGATAAACTGTTTTATTGGTATGTTTTATTGCAGTCAGTCTTTCTTTAATAATACAAAAAAATTGCTTTATAAAATTTATTGAAAATTTGAACATAACTTCAAGAATACTTTTCTATGTAGATTACATTTTAAAAAGATAGAAATGACTTAACTTGAAGTTGGTCTGTTTAGATAATAAGCTTGCTGGGAATACAATGATTGTTTTATATGTCTTGATTATTTCTAAATTCTATATACTTTTAAAATGACAGCTTCCACTATATAACAATATTTTTATAGAGCACAATCGTTCAAGCTGATGTGCGTATACGGCTTAGTGATCTTTTCTAACCTCAGATATACAAGCCTAGTGGTCATATGAAAACAATCAAAATAAATCTGCACCATACAAAATCTCTAGATGGAGATATAAATCACAAATAATACAGCATCTCATAACCCAGCTATCCAGAAAAAACAACAAAAATTCCATCAGGAAACCGAAACAAAAAGGCAATTTAGGAAAATACTGGTTTTAGAATACAATGCTGGTGCAAAAACTGGACTACAAACCGTTAACTATTCCAGCAGGTGTAAATAATTTTCATCTTATATGTTTTGTTAGGTTTACATGCCTTGTCTTAGTACACAAAAATATCACCATTGTACACTAGAGTTTTCTTTGCATAGATGTTTTGTAGATGATAAATTCTAGTAATATCAAGTTGTGCGCTAATATTAGCAATACTGCTTATCACGTCCTGAACTAGCATAAGTGTGCCTTTGGGCCATAGTATTTTACAGTATAATTCATACATGTAACACACTTTAAACATAGTACAATATCCTCCCCCTCGATTGTAGAGGTTTCATGTTAAATGGCCATAATACCCAAATGTTTAAACACTTGAAAGTGATGCAGCATAGCTGTAATAAGCTGATTAGAAAATATCACCTGAACATCTCTATGTAAAAAAGAAAGATATTTTACCTCAAAAGTTCCTCAGTAGCCACCTCCCATTGTAAAGGATTTCTAAGCAGCATTTTAGTGTGTTTGTCCCGGGACATCTGAAGGGACTAGCATCGTGCACTCTCATATTATTTCACCAATCAGGTAAAGGAAGCTTACTATGAAATCTCATGAGAGTTAAGTCAAATCTCATGAGATCACAGTAAGAGTTCATGACCTCAGCACTGCTTATGTTGATTGGCTGCTGTTCATTTCTTCATTTTTTAAATTTGTTTACCTGCAGCTGAGCAGCAGCTGAGTATAACTTTTTACACAGAACTTACTCTGGTGAGCTGAGGAAATTGTGAGGTAAAATAACTTCCTTTTTTACATAGAGATGCTCAGGTGATATTTTCCTGTCAGCTTTTTACAGTTATACTGCATCAGTTTCAAGTGATTTAGCATATGAGTATTATGTCCCTTTAAGCTTTTGTTGTTGTTGTTCTTTATTAACAACGGTGATCACATACAGTACATAGGGAATATATAGCCGTTCAATGGGAATTTTGTTGTTGGTCCATGGGAGTAACTTGTATTATAATGAGGAGACACCACCAGAAATATCTAATGTTCTAAACAATACCAGATAAGGTGAGCGTTTTCACAAAGTATTTCAGTGGTAATATTAGCAATTGTAATGCATGTATAGTGAAACTCAGTTTACATATCTATTATTTGAACTTTTTCTAAACAGAAACAATTTTTACATTTACTGAATGCACAGTCATGTTGTGTAAAGATGCTTAGAAAACATTCCTCCTCCACATTGCTGATATTTAATTGATAATGCTGTTTTAATCCTGATGTTGAACTTATTCTCATTGATCTTTCTAAGCATCCTAAATTAAGTTACTCCCTCTGTGCCCCCCTAATAGAAGCACCTCAAAACTTAGTATTTGCACTGGGTACAAATGTTCAAACTATCTGCCAGTACATTGCAAATACTGCAGTATGTGTGTGTGTGTGTGTGTGTTTGATGAGGTGGAACAAGACACTACCAGTGTTAATTGTGGATGCAAAGAAAAAAATATAAAAAGCTATATATTAAAAAAAGAATTTAAGCAGCCTTTATAATTAAACATGTGAATTCACAAGCTACTGTAGGTTTGTATTCCTTTAAGGATTTCTGTGTTTCAGAAATGATTTATATATTTATATATAGATATGTTCATGTTTTTAACAAGTTATTGCTTGTGATCAGCCACATAACTAAAAACAAAACATGCCATCAAACAATGTGTTTCTCTAAACAACTGGAGAATCATAAATAACAGATATTCTGTTTTATGCTACTTTTTACAATTATACAAAAAAATAAAGCACATAAGATTACTAACAAAAGTAGTAAAAAAAATATAAAAATGTTTTAATAAAGCAAAATATTCAATTTTTTTCAGTATTTAAAAACATTAAAAAAAATTAAATTGACCCAATGGCATCAACTTATCAAGCCGTCAACTTACTTGCATTCAACGGCACCAATACGCTTGCCTAAGATCGCCTAACATCACAACCGCGGACCTGAATATGCTCTCCAAAGTTACCAAAAAAGCTGTCAAAAAGCCGCGCACCAAGTACGTGGCGATGAGCAGAGGACTGTTGTTAACTAACAGTCATCGATCTTGCTGCTCTTCGGCTTTTTCACAGCTTTATTGGTATACTGTCACTAAACACCCACACTATACTAAACTGTTTACCCCTATACCGCCACTCCCGGAGCCCACCGCAACTCTAATAAATGTATTAACCCCTAAACAGCCGCTCACGGACCCCGCCACAACTAAATAAATTGTTTAACCCTTAAACCGCTGCTCCCGGAGACCACCGCCACCTACATTATACTTATTAACCCCTAATCTACCGCCCCCTACACCGCCGCAACCAACATTATACTTATTAACCCCTAATCTGCCGTCCCCTACACCGCCGCCACTTACATTATATTTATTAATCCCTAATCTTCCCCCCCTACACCGTTGCTACTATATTAAATTTATTAACCCCTAAACCTAAGTCTAACCCTAACCCGAACACCCCCTAACTTAAATATAATTTAATAAATCTAAATAAATATTCCTATCATTAAATAAATTATTCCTATTTAAAACTAAATACTTACCTATAAAATAAACCCTAAGATAGCTACAATACAACTAATAGTTACATTATATCTAGCTTAGGTTTTATTTTTATTTTACAGGCAAGTTTGTATTTATTTTAACTAGATAGAATAGTTATTAAATAGTTATTAACTATTTAATAACTTCCTAGTTAAAATGAATACAAAAGTACCTGTAAAATTAAACCTAACAAAAGTTATACTAACACCTAACACTACACTATAATTAAATTAATTCGCTAAATTAAATACAATTAAATACAATTAAATAAAATTATCTAAAGTACAAAAAAAAACAACACTCAATTACAGAAAATAATAAACAAATTAAAAGATTTTTAAACTAATTACACCTAATCTAATCCCTATAACAAAATAAAAAATCCCCCCCAAAATAAAAAAAAGCATTACCCTACACTAAATTACAAATAGTCCTTAAAAGGGCCTTTTGCGTGGCATTGCCCCAAAGTAATCAGCTCTTTTACCTGTAAAAAAAAAAATACAAATCCCCCCCAACATTAAAACCCACCACCCACACAACCAACCCTACTCTAAAATCCACCCAATACCCCCTTAAAAAAAACTAACACTAATCCCTTGAAGATCACCTTAGTCTTCACCCAATCGGGCCGAAGTCCTCAACGAATCCGCCAGAAGTGGTCCTCCAGACAGGCAGAATTCTTCATCCAAACGGCATCTTCTATCTTCATCCATCCGGTGCGGAGCGGCTCCATCTTCAAGACATCCGACGAGGAGCATCCTCTTTGGCCGACGTCTTCTTGCTGAATGAAGGTACCTTTAAGTGATGTTATCTAAGATGGCGTATTTTAGATTCCGATTGGCTGATAGAATTCTGAATGTCTTGAAGATGGAGCCGCTCCGTGCCGGATGGATGAAGATAGAAGATGCCGTCTGGATGAAGACTTCTGCCCATCTGGAGGATCACTTCTGCCTGTCTGGAGGACCACTTCTGCCGGATTCATTGAGGACTTCGGCCAGGTTGGGTGAAGACTTCTCCCGGTAAGGTGATCTTCAAGGGGTTAGTGTTAGGTTTTTTTAAGGGGGTATTGGGTGGGTTTTAGAGTAGGGTTGGTTGTGTGGGTGGTGGGTTTTAATGTTGGGGGGGATTTGTAATTTTTTTACAGGTAAGAGAGCTGATTACTTTGGGGCAGTGCCCCGCAAAAGGCCCTTTTAAGGGCTATTTGTAATTTAGTGTAGGGTAGGGCTTTTTTATTTTGGGGGGCTTTTTTATTTTGTTAGAGGGATTAGATTAGGTGTAATTAGTTTAAAAATCTTTTCATTTGTTTATTATTTTCTGTAATTTAGTGTTTGTTTTGTACTTTAGATAATTTTATTTAATTGTATTTAATTGTATTTAATTGTATTTAATGTAGGGAATTAATTTATTTATAGTGTAGTGTTAGGTGTTAGTGTAACATAGGTTAGGTTTTATTTTACAGGTATATTTGTATTTATTTTAGCTAGGTAGTTATTAAATAGTTAATAACTATTTAGTAACTATTCTAGCTAGTTAAAATAAATACAAACTTGCCTGTAAAATAAAAATAAATCCTAAACTAGCTACAATGTAACTATTAGTTATATTGTAGCTAGCTTAGGGTTTATTTCACAGGTAAGTATTTCACTTTAAATAGGAATAATTTATTTAATGCTATGAATATTTATTTAGATTTATTTAAATTATATTTAATTTAGGGAGTCTTAGGGTTAGACTTAGGTTTAGGGGTAAATACATTTAATATAGTGGCGGCAGTGTAGGGGGTGGCAAATTAGGGGTTAATAAGTATAATGTAGGTGGTGGTGGTGTAGGGGGGCAGATTAGGGGTTAATAACTTTATGTAGGTGGCGGCGGTGTCTGGGCAGCATATTAGGGGTTAATAAGTATAATGTAGGTGGCGGCAGTCTAGGGGCGGCAGATTAGGGGTGTTTAGATTCGGGGTACATGTTAGGGTGTTAGGTGTAAACATTACCCTAGGAATCAATGGGATATCGGGCAGTAGCGAACATGAGCTTTCGCTGCTTTCATATTCCCATTGATTCCTATAGTATCTGCCGCCTCCAGGGCGGCGGAGTGAAAACCAGGTACGCCTGGCCGGAATAGTGCCAAGCGTACCTGTTAGGAATTTGTTAACTAGCAAAAGAAGCCAAAAGTAGTCAGATAGTGCCAAATTTGCATTCGAAACATCTGTAATGACGTAAGCATCGATCTGTGTCGGACTGAGACCAGCGGATGGTATGTTATGTCACAAAATTCTACTTTTGCCGGTTTGTAGGGTTTGATAACTAAGGGATATCAGGTTCAAAGATAAGCAAAAGAGGATAAGCATCACCTATCCATCTAGCCAAACAATGAACTCAGTCCAATGTTGTAATGACAGTCCAACTCACAAACACCTATTGGTGTAAGGTGTATAGGACCCATATAGTTGCAAATCAAAAACAAAAGCAAAACACCAGCTCCTGAAAGTTTGTTCAAACAGCACTCCTGTATATACATTCCCCTTACTTTGTGATCAACAGCTTCCTTTCAATAGTTAGATACAAGCTCTGCTGCACAAAACTGCATAGTAGATATACACTTGTATTAAGCAGAAATTCTCACCTACACGCTCTGGAAAGGGGATCCGTGCCGGTCCTAAGGGCAATAAGGCTTTTGTCCTCTGAGCCTGTGTGCTCCTGGCTGTATTGCAACAGACAGCCTCACGCCCCTCTTTCAGCACGCCCTCCAGACAATCCGCGTGTGTGATTCACCTGCTGAGACGCTGTTCTCCCGTGACATCTTACAAGCAGTGTGTGTTGGGGAGGGCGGAGCCGGGATGTGTTGCGCTCCGTGAGTGTTCCCAATGCGGCAGAAAAATGGACCCAAATGCCACCACTGTAGTCTGTGCTCTAAATTCAAATCCACAGTCAATAGAAAAAAGCAATGCAAGAGCACCGGACTGTTGGTTAAAAAGCGAAACTTTATTCCAGCTTTAAAAGTTTACATGGACAAGGCCCGGTTACAACAAATACAGGACAGGTTAGACCTGCGGTGTGGGTAATCACGTACCCCTGGCTGACGCGTTTCGGCTCTTGAGAATCAGGCTCGCCACAAATGCGCTGCAAAATTCCAGCGTATTTGCGGTTGACATCTTGATAAGTAGATGCCTTTGTGTTTTAATATACTACCAAAGGGGTTATTTCCAATACTTCAGTATATAATTAGTTTTTACAGAATATCACCATTAAAGTTCAAAGTACTTTTTGTAGTTAAAACCTTTGATAAGTTTTGCTATATTATTGTAATCAATAACTAAATGTAGTTTTTTCTCCCCAAAATAATCCAAAACTTTATTTCAAATAATGATGCATATTTTTTTTTTTGTTCAAAAGACTTTTTTTTATTTTTATTTCAATAGGTTGAACAATTTATCATTCCAAATTTTCATTTTAGTTGATATGTTGTTAAAATGCTAAAAGGTTAGGAAATAAGATTTCTAAAGTTTAATTAGTTCTTGAAGTTTAAAAAAGCTTTTGTTATTCTCTAGCAAACATTTATGTGTCTGTTGACTTTGGCCCCGTTGTTTTCTATGATTATAATTCATGTACACTTGTCTGGTTATGACCCTCACTCCAGATCACTGATAAAATTGCAGACAATAAATACTTTACAGTCATTCTCTTTTTAAAGCACGCACCATCACAATCAACAAAGATTCATTATGCAGCTACTTTGACATTTGTGTATTTGAAGAGCAAAGAAAATTGCTTCAATTATACACAACCTGAGGTTATACACAATCAGCTACTTTTGAGTTTCTGTAAGGATACAATGATCATATTTCTCATATCTCCTTCTGTTCTAAATTAGACAGTGTTATATATTTTTAAGTATCATCATGATAATTTACTTGGACTTCTTGGACTTGGATTTATTAATATAGTTGGGAATATTTTAGTTCCACAGGGTCGAAAACATTCAAGGGAATTTGAACCAATTTATGATATCTCACTTATCAAACCTCAGGCAACACAATAGTGTAGTGCAAATAGTCATATTGACAGGCTAATATATGTCTGTACATGAGCAACATTATTATACATATTGCTATTGGTGCAATTATAATCAAAGAATATTATCCATATTTGGTAAATTGTAAAGTTTTATTATTGCACATAAACTGTGGTGTACAAAATACTCACTGGTTGTAAATTCTAAATCAGGGTTGCCCAATCAGAGGTATTGTAATGTTTCATCTAATTGGCTAATTTCTGTACTTTTTTCAGTTCATTGGGACTATTAATTATTTGAATGCTTAGAGTTATGTTTTAGTACTTAGCAAATTGCAAAATTGTAAGGGTAAAATAGTAACGCTTGATAGAATTAGAACCATGTACTAAACCTTGGAGAGGCAAAGTAGGGGCTGGCCTTGGGCATTCTGATGCACTCTAGAGGTGTGATCATGTTTTTTTTTCACCTAAACCTCAGTCAATCATGGGAAATTCATAAAGAATCTATTGACTTTGTGAAGTAACTTTTAATCCCTCCCTCACCAACCCTCCCCTACGTCCCTCCTTCTCTCCCACATCACTTACAGTCTCACCGCAAGTTGATACTGACAGTGACACATTGTGCCATTGGGGCCTATCTATCAAGCTCCGCCCGTGTTTCTGGCGAGTCTTCAGACTCGCCAGAAACACCAGTTATGAAGCAGCGGTCACAAAGACCGCTGCTCCATAACCTGTCTGCCTGCTCTTAGCAGGCGGACAGACATCACCGGAAATCAAGTAAGATCGGGGTGATTGACACCCCCTGCTGGCGGCCGATTGGAGCTGCTGGTGCAATGCTGAATATGGAGAGCGTATTGCTCTCTGTATTCAGCGAAGTCTGGCGGACCTAATCCACACTGTCGGATCAGATCCACCAGACTTTGATAAATAGAGGCCATTGTCTGTGTTAGTGATCTGCCTTTATGTTTAAATGATTTTTATTGACATAAGGTACACTGAAATACAAGCGATAAAGGTACATTTCTTATATCAACATTAAAGTGACAATTCACTAGAACAGCAACTTTCAATAATCAGTGACCAAGTTTTTTAAGAAATTTTTTTTGAGGGTTAGCTAAGAGTAGCGGTGAATCACACCAGGGCAGACCTGGGTGAAGGTAGTCAAGAAGAGGTATAGGAGGAGGTGTGGTTAGGTGAGTGGGGTAGGGCTTAGGGAGAAAGGTTTAAAAGGAAAGGGTATAGGGTTTTATCCCATCTGGTTTAACGTAATATTTGTGTTGGAGGATTATGATTATGTCATGAAGGTTTCAAGGACGGGGTGGTATGTGATTGTTAACGCTGGGGAAAAGTTGTGGAATAAGCCTAATAAGTACGTTCATGAGAACCCTGCTCCTATATAAACTGAATGTTAGATATCATATCTTGTTTACCTAGATAGCAATAATGCATCTTTTCTAGTGTAAGAATATGGCTTACTTCATATTGCCATTGGGCGACCGTGGGTATCTCTTGTGTTTTCCACAATCGGGGAATTAACCTCTTAGCACACGATAGCATTAATAAAAGCAGTTTCTTGCGGTAGACACATGTGAGCTTAGGGATGTGACTAAGGAGAATGATTTGTGGAGATAGAGTAATGTTAGTGCCCAGGATATTAGATATGCGTCTCCCTATTTGGTTCCAAAAGTTATTTAGGAGAGGGCAAGACCACCAAATATGGATGATGGTACCCTCTTCTCCACATCTCCTCCAGCAACTGGAGGAGGCGGTAGGGTATATAGCTTTCAAGCGTTGTGGGGTTAAATACCACCGAGCTAGTATTTTGTAATTTAGTTCGGAAATGGTCAAGGAAATGGAAGAGGAATGTGTGTGGCAGAAGCATCGTCTCCAAGCCTCAACGTCTAGGTCAGTGAGGAGCTCGTCTGTCCATCTCTTTAAGTATGTTGGCTTTTTCTAAGGGAATGAGCCTCTGAGGATTTTGTATATCATGGATAGATGCGCCTTACCTATTTTTGGGTTGACGCATAACTGTTCGAAAGCAGTTAAGGGTCTCAGTATCGTTTCTTTATGAGGGCTGTGGGTAATGGCGTGTCTGATCTGTAAGTAAGAGTACCAACAATGAAAGGGTGATCCTAGCTCTTCGTTAAGCGTGGTTCTGTCCTTCACACCTGAGGGGGTGGTTATTAAGTATATTGGTAAGGCCGTAAGGAGTTTGTTGGCAGGGGTATGCGTAAAGCGGCTATGTTTGAGAAATAGGTGGTATTGAAGTAAAGGGGTTAAGGGAGATATTATTGTGGATACTCCTTTTGTATGTGTTAGTATATCGTCCCATATAGCCAAGGTGGTTTTAGTGTAATCATTGAGTTGTATGACATGCGGTCTAGAGTCTTTGGGTATCCAAGGCAAGTCTCTCATGTGGTTAACTCGTGATAAATAGCTTTCTATTTGTATCCAAATCTTTGAGGAGTTGGCATGATTCCATGCCACAACTCTGGCCAGATGTGCAGCTTTGTAGTAATTAAGTAAATTAGGTACACCCAACCCCCCATCCTCCTTACTCAAGTACATAGTGTGTTGGGCTATTCTGGGTCGTTTGTATGACCAAATAAAGGAATTCATCAATTTTTGCTGTTTACGAAGAAAAGGTTTCGGTATGGCCATGGGTAGGGTTTGAAAAAGATATAGATATTTAGGTAGTATCATCATTTTCACTGTGCTTATCCGTCCAAGCCAAGATAAATGTCCTTGCCTATGCCAATTTTCTAATAAGGTTTTAATGTTATTTTGAAGGTTAATGAAATTATCGGGGAATAATTTATGTATATCTTTGGGGATCGTTAAGCCTAGGTATTTGAGTTTATCGACTAATAGAAATTTTGTGTGTTGTGTTATACTGAGGATTTCTTGAGGAGTCAAGTTAATCAGCATTATTCCCGACTTCTCCATATTAATGGTGAAGTTGGAAATTTGTTTGTAGTCGTCTAGTATTTGTATTAGGGCCGGTAGAGAAGTAGTCGGGGATCTCAATGTAAAGATCACATCATCCGCAAACAAGAGGCATTTTTGGGTTATATCTCCAAACTTGAGGCCTTGGATTTGATGGCAACTTCTGATTTGTAATGCTAATACTTCGACTGTGAGGGCAAATAATAGGGGTGAGAGTGGGCAGCCCTGACGGGTTCCATTGGAAATGGGGAAAGATTGAGAAATAGTGTTATTTACTTTAACTTTTGCACTCGGATTGTGATAGAGTGCCTTTATTCTATTGATGAATAACTCGGAGAAGCCGAATTTTGACAGTGTGGACCACATAAATTGCCAGTCCACCCTGTCAAATGCTTTCTCAGCATCTGTAGATAGTAGGGTAAGTGGTGAAAGATCGTAATGTGCGCATTGCAATGAGTGGAGCAGTCTGGTTGTATTGTCCTTGGCTTCCCTTCCTTTAATGAAGCCCACCTGGTCAGGGTGGATAATATCAGGTAATATCAAATTCAAGCGATTGGCTAAAATTTTAGCGTATATTTTCATGTCTATATTTATAAGTGAGATAGGTCTATAATTGCTAACCGAATCTGTAGATTTGCCTGGTTTAGGAATAACTGTGATCACTGCTTCTAGAAGGGAGCCAGAGAGAATGACACCATGATCGATATCAGTATAGAGCGATAAAAGATGGGGGTTAAGCTGTTGTTGTAAAAGTTGGTAAAATTTCGTCGTGAAACCGTCAGGGCCTGGGGCTTTGCCGTTTGGTAATGATTTTATGACCGAGCTAATGTCTTTAAGGGTGATGGGGGAATCTAAAAATTGTCTGTTTTCCTCCGTAATAGAAGGTATATCAACAGTAGCTAAGTACGAATTTAAAAGTTCCTTCTTATTTTGGGATGGGATATCTGCTATATTGTATAGTTTCTTATAGTAAGAAACAAATGAGTTAACAATGCCTTAATTAGTGTGGGTGGCTTCACCGGTAGGTCGTCGGATTGTTCTAATGAAATTGGAGAGTCTCTGTTTTTTAAGGGATCTAGCAAGTAGACGCCCAGCCTTGTTGCTTTCTACAAAAAATTTGGATTTGGTGGTCAGTGCTCTCATATGGGCTTTTTGTACCAGAAATCTATTAAGGGCCTCTCTTGCTGCAGTCATATTAGCGAGTTTAGAAGAAGAAGATGGGTCTGATTTAAGTGCAGCTTCACAGGTCGTCAGATCGTTAGTTAAGGAGGTGAATTGGGCGGTATGTAGTTTGCGCTGTGTTGCGTTATGTTTTATTATGACCCCCCTTATGTAACATTTATAGGCCTCCCAATTGTTTGCGGACGACGTGTCCTCCGGTCTATTTAAGGCAAAGAATTCATCTGAGAATTTTTTAAGGTCGTCAACTATAGCTTGGTCAGTTAGTAGGTGGTCATTGAGTTTCCAGTTGTATGTAGTGTTAGGTTTACTTGCCCACTTGAAATTAGTAGAAACCATACTGTGGTCGGACCAAGAAGTGTGAGTTATTTTTGAGTTAACTAGGCCTGAGAGGAGAGTTTGATCACATAAAATGTAATCTAGTCTAGAATATGTGTGCTGTGGGTGTGAGAAGAAGGTGTAGTCCTTCCTATCAGTGTGTACTATTCTCCAAGTATCAAACAGATTAATAGCTCGTAAGGCCATACAGTTGGATTTAAGGGTGTTATTGCGCAGATATGATTTCCCACTAGATGTGTCTAGAATTGGATTCATAGGGAAGTTGAAATCTCCACCAACGATAATCGGACCTTTAGCTGTATCTAATATTATGTTGGTTAGATGTTTAAAGAAATGGGGGGTGGGTCTATTCGGGGCATAGATATTTACCAGAGTAATAGGAGCGCCGTAGCACAGTCCAGCTAGAATTAAGATTCTGCCTTCACTATCTGAGTATTTTTGTATTAACTCGAAGGGAAAGTTGCGTCTAAATGAAATACTGACTCCATTTTTTCTATGTGTACCTGAGCTACAGAAGTGTTGATCGAAATATCTCCTAGATAGAACTGGCTCGTGATTTTTCTTAAAATGTGTTTCTTGAGTCATTATGATGTCAATTTTACGTTTATGGAAATCGTGAAACGCAATTGAGCGTTTTTCCGCTGAGAGGAAACCTTTAACATTTTGTGTGGCTATGTGTAGAGCCTCTGCTCTATGGTGTGGGGAAAGAGTTGCCATAATATCAAGTGTATATGTCTTTGAAACTGATCTATATAGAGAAACCAGATGGGATATTGGGGGGGGGGTTTATTTAAGGGGGACCTGCTGAGGTGGGAAGAAGGAGCTGGTATTGGTGGTGTGAGTAATCAGGAGGGAACAAATAAGATAGGGAGGGATGAAAGGGGGGTAATGGTAATAGAAAACAATATTAGAGCAAATAACAGTGATTAGAACAACATTAATTCAGTTAGCAGTAAAATAGAATATAATTTCTGAAAAAATGTAGATATGAATGTATAGTGGAGTTGTGATTTAAAATTTCGTTTTGGGAGCTATTGTTACAGGCCGGGTGTTAGGGCAATCAAAGGTGACATATTAATTATTTAGTGAGATGTGGTACTTGTTCAGCAGTGAGAGATATGTGTCTTGTGGAAATTGTCTGATTCGAGACCTGTTACTAGTTTTAGGGTGTCATACATAGTGGTGGGAAGATGGCACTAAGGGTGTCATATGACAGTGACTGAGCGGCTGTACAATGTGTTATTGTGCCTTTTTATATAGGTCAAAAATTCGGGCCCTATTAGATAGTCATTGAAAGTCATAGCTTTAAAATAGATAGTGTGACTAAGACCTTGATTACATTAGGTTATACCGCCACCTTTGTCTATGGGTCTGTAGTTATAGCTATAGAAGATTTGTATATGGAATGTTTAATCTGTATTCTGTGTGATAGTGTCAAAACAAAATCAACTTTGAGCAACAACAATGGGTTAAACTTAATATATAACCTAACATAACATTAAATAAAAGGAATACAATGTCCTCGTAACATGTCTGAGATATAGGCTCCACCGGATATAGCTCAGTGCCTTTCTCTATCCCCCTTGAGTATGTATAAGGGTAGATAAATGTTCTGGGTTCAGGCACAGATAGTTCTTGTACAAATGGCAGAATGTGGGGAGCAGCTCAACAGCAAGAAAATAACATATACATAAAACATGTGAAAAGAACATATGGTTATCTATAGATCTATAACTGAAGATCATTACAAAAAGGATATTGAGAGGCTCATCTTCAAAGCTCAGGTTCGGCTATAAAGGACAAGCAAGGGAAAGAAACAAATAGTGTTAGAATAACATGATAAGGTTACTCATCTGGCAGAGTCCGTGTCCATGGTATCAGTAATGTCCATGCTAGTGGAGGAGATTTGTCTTCTTTTATTCTGACTGGGGATGGTATCTGGACCCGGTCTTCTTTGAGGCAAAGGGTTGGGAAATCTGTTTTGTAGCTTGTGGGGTGAGTGAGGAATGTTCTCATCCGGTGTGGAGATATTTAAGATGTTGCAAAATCTGCCAATGTCAGAAGGTGAAGAGCACTCTGTTTTCTTCCCATTTTTCATGACGATAACAGATGTAGGAAAGCCCCACCTATAAGGGATGTGAAGTGTACGAAGGTGGGATGTTAAGGGTTGGAAGTCTCGCCTCTTTTGTAGTGTCCTAAGGGATAAATCCTGGTAAATTTGTATCTTATGGTCCTGAAAATGAATAACTTGCCTTTTCCTGGCAGCATTATATATCTCCTCTTTTTGTCTATAGTTCTGAAAATGTACTACAATGTCTCTTGGAGGAGAGTCTTCAGGAGGTTTTGGTCGGAGTGCCCTGTGGGCTCTATCTAAAGGGATTTCTGAATGCTCCGAAAGATTGTCTCCTAATATGACAGTAAATAGAGCCTGAAGATATTCTCGGATGTCATTGGTTAAGACTGATTCTGGTATCCCCCTGAATCGGAGATTCTCTCTTCTGGTACGATTTTCCAAATCGTCAATTTTGTCTTCCAGTTCTGTGATGTGTTGGATTTGCTGTACCTGGTTAGTTGAGAGATTTGCCAATTTTTGTGCTACAACATACTCATGTTCTTCCAGGGTGTCCACCCTGTGATCAAGTGTATAGAATTGAGTGTTGGCGCTAACTGTTATCCTAAATGCCTGGTTAAAGGATAAACTACTCCTCCTTAGTAGTTTAAAAAAGTGTAGGTGCTAAAAATTAAAAGGGGGTAACTGGCGCTAATGGTTAGATTAGCTAGGATAACACTACCAGAATGGTGACTGTTAAATTAATAGACGGCTGTCCGTCAGAGTGAAGATTTAAACAAGTGATACGGGTATCTAATATAGTCCTACTAATAACTATATAGTGTCACAATTTGATATAGTGGCAGCGAGTTTTAGTAAACAAAAATTGTGATGAAGGTATTTACCTATTTTACATCGTCAATACTAATGTGAGTAAAATATAAAAAGCTGTGAAAATGATAAAATAGTTACGTGTCTACGTCAAATATGGTGGACAATTGAGGTCTATATGTATAGATAATAAGTGACAGATTGTGTGGTAAAGAATGAATATCTATGGCTGTTAATGCATAAAATATTTATTCCTAAAAAAGATAATAAGTGACAGATTGTGTAGTAAAAAATCAATTTCTATGGCTGTTTACTGCATAAAATATTTATTCCTAAAAAATCAATAAAACAACATCAATATAATTAAAATGGTTCAAATATTATATTCGGGACGTCTCCCTTGTAATCAGTGATATCTGTCGACAAGAAGTTTGCTCAGCCGCAGTTAACTGGGCATATTTGGTGGTATGTGATACAGTGTTACTGCAAATCGTAAGGTACCTTACAGTTAGAGATGTTTATGAAGGCTGATAGACCGGGCGTGCGTTTATTCTGTCCTTGCACCGGGTCTCAGTATGGTGGTGTATTCCGCGGCTTCAAAGACAAAACAGCTCGCTGATATGGTAATTGGCGGTTTGGGTTACACACCCCTTTTCTGATAGGTAGAACGTCTGGTGTTCCGTAGAAATATATCGGCCAATATATTAATAATAATGACTTGTTTCTTTCACTGAAATGATGGTAGTTGAACAAAGGTCAGACAAATGTGTGCCTGCTGTAGCCGTGTTTAAAAACGGTTGTAGTAGTAAACGTGGATACTCGCTATTTGCTGATCAGATCCCTGGTCCTTGCAGCGGTTTTATCTCCTTAATCAAAAAATTAGAGAGTCCACAGGAGGGGCTGGATCGCAGCTTTTGCGTGTATTTCAATCTTTGGTGGGTTCCACATAAAAACAAGCTTTCTGGAGTAAATTCTACGCGTTTCACCCTGAAAGGGCTTTATCAAGATACTCCAGGTGTATATTACAGACTTTTTAAAGGTGTACTTTGGATATCATTGGTTGATTGCTTATTGATTCCTATTGGATCCGGTATACAACACCTCTTTTCATAAAGGTGGACTATAGGTGTTGCTTATGCATATACATAAGGTGGTATATAACCATTATCTCCTGTATTACTAAAACTTCTTAGCATATCTATATTTATACAGGGTAATAAAAAGGGCTATATAGAAGTGATAGCGTTTGTTATATCACTGATTTTTGATACATACAACATTTTGATACATACAATGTTCTGATATAAATAAATCGAACAATATAACAGATATGAATCTATTATTGTTGTGACAAAGTATAAACTCCTGTGATACTAAACACTTAGATAAATTTAAACCTTGCGGAGTGTTTGAGGGAATATATAAGAAATATATAAGAAATAGATGGTGTATGTTAAGTCACTGATGTAGTGAGAGTAATAAAACTATACCTGTAACTTGGACAGATAAATTAATGTGGTCAATCTGAATAAAGGGAGAATATTGATAAGTTTTCAAAGAGTATCTATAACAGGCTATATATGAATAACAGACCTTTAATTTATCGGAGATAATGACTGTGCTGACAACTATAAGGGTAAATATAAGGGGATATCTACAGCAAAATATTAAATCACCGATGTGGTGTGTAAGAACTGTGTGAGCGACAAAAATTATGATGTGAAAGAAATAAAAAGTCAGGTATTTAACTAAAAAAGTACCAGATAAAATAAAAGATTTGTGGTTATATAGATCAGGTTAAAACCAGATATCTTATAAGTTAAATAAAAATTAATATAAATTATAAATAATAAACTATTATAGAAAAATGGATATTTCTAGTTCTGAATTAAGTCCCTGGGGTTGTAGTGTTTGTAGGGTGTATATAGTCTCTGATTCAATTCTAAGTAGTTCTACTTCTAGGCTGCCCCCTCTCCAGTTTTTACTTACTTTTTTGATACCCCAAAATCTGAAGTCTGCCAAGTTATTATTATGCTTTTCTTTGAAGTGTTGATATAAGTATGTATCTTTCTTTCCTTTTTCGATTGTCCATAGGTGCTCACGGATCCTTTCTTTAAGGGTTCTAGTTGTCTCCCCAATATATTGTTTATTACATGTGCACTGTATCATATATACTATCCCTTTATCTTGGCATCTGATGGTACTATCTATTTTATATACTTTTCCTGTTTGTGTAGACTTATATTCCTTTGTTTTACAACTGTACTGACATGACTTGCAGTTTATACATGGAAAAAAACCATTTATATTTTCTCCTGATAGGCTAGTTTGTATTGTCTTGTTTGAGTCATTTTTGAACTCACTCGGAGCTAGAATGGTTTTTAGATTTCTAGCCTTTCTATAGATGATATTTGGATATGGGGAGACTTTATTACCAATGATAGGGTCATTCTGTACTAAATGCCAGTGTTTATTCATTATTTTTCTCAGAGTTTTGAAATCTTCGTTGTAGTTAGTAATAAGTGATACATTGATGCTGTTACTATCTAGAGTGGATGTGTTTGGTTTATCTTTATACTTCAGGAATTCTTTTCTATCAACCGATTCAATATCTTTTTTAGCTTTAGTTATTAAGTCTTTGTTGTAACCTTTCTCAAGGAACTTTCTTTCCAGGAAATCAGCTTGTTCCAGATAATCTGTATTTTTTGAACAATTTCTACGCAAACGGATGCATTGTCCCTTTGGTACGTTCTCTTTCCATCTTTTTAGATGGCAGCTCTCTGAGTGTATTAGGTTATTAGCATCTACTTGCTTAAAATGTGTTTTCGTGTTTAATGAGTTATCTACTATTTCAATTTCTAGATCGAGGAATACTATTTTTTCTTTACTTATAACATTTGTAAATTTTAAACCTAGGGTGTTACAATTCATATCTGCTAAAAATTGGTCTAACTGTATAATGTCGCCTTGCCAAATCATTATGATATCATCTATATATCTTTTATATAGCACGAGGTTTGCGCCAAGCTCATGAGTCTGGATGAAATTTTCTTCCCAGTTACCCATAAATAAATTAGCATAACTTGGCGCAAACCTCGTGCCCATAGCTGTACCTGTTAACTGTAAATAAAATTTCCCATTAAAGGAAAAATAGTTCTGATTCAGAATGTAAGTTATACCATCTAATATAAATTGTGCTTGTTCTTTTTTTAGAGTTTTATCTTTATGTAAATAGGACTCCACCGCTTTTATACCATCGTCGTGTTTGATGCTTGTGTAAAGTGATGATACATCACTTGTAATAAGATAATAGCTATTTTGCCATTCTAATTTTTCTAAAATTTGTAGAACATTGGTGGTATCTCTTAGATAAGAAGGAAGGGTTCTAACATATTTTTGCAGGAATTTGTCAATATATTCTGAGAGGTTGCAAGTGAGTGATCCAATGCCAGAGATTATCGGCCTCCCTGGTGGGTTATTGAGATCTTTATGTATTTTTGGCAAGTAATAAAAAATGGGTATTTTCGGAAATTTTGGTGTTAGGTATTTGAATTCTTTGGTATTTATAATACCTTTATCCTTTGCCTCATCTAATAATGAACTTAATCTATTGGAATATAGAAGTGTTGGATCTGATTTCAGTGTACTATACGTGTTTTTATCATTTAATAGTCTATTTGTTTCAATTAAATAATCCTCTTTGTTTAAAATAACAACTCCTCCTCCTTTATCTGCCTGTTTAATTACAATATTTTTGTTCTTTTGTAGACTTTGTATAGCTTGTTTTTCTTTTAAAGATAGATTATATTTAATACGGGTATTGGGTGTTATATTTTGTACTTCTTTTTGCACTAACTTCTCAAAAAGTTCTAAATTGCTTCCCCGTTCATGTCTAGGGTAGAATTTTGATTTTTCTTTTAAATCTGTATGTATATACATGGGAGTTTGGTCTGTATTTGCCGTTTGGTTTAGAGGGTTGGGATAGTTTCTTTGAATCGGATTTTTTAGAAAATATTTCTTTAGAGTTAGCTTTCTAACAAATTGACCTATGTTGATATGTGTTTGAAATTTATTCATTCTGGTGGATGGTGCGAAAGACAAACCTCTATTTAGAATTTTAATTTCTTCTTTATTTAAAGTAGTGCTGCTAAGATTAAAAATACCGTTTGGCACTACTTCGTTCTCTTGAAGTCTCTTATTTTCCCTTCTTCCTCTTCCTCTGCACCCTCTCTTGATCTTTTTTTTGGGCTTCTTTGTGGTTTTAGTATTTCTCTTTCTATCCTTTGTTCTAATCTTGGTGTTTCGGGGGCTGTGTGGCCCTGATATAAAAAATGATTATTTGGTAATTCACTTTCTCTTTGGTTTTCAAGATTTGAGAATCTGTTCCTAGTTGGGATTTGCCAAGGGGAGTTAGCATGTGTGTGATTTTGATATCTGTTCCCGGAATAATTCCAGGTATTATCATTTCTCCAAGTGTTATCATTCCTTTCTTGTCTATTGTTAAATCTATTGTAGTCATCATGGGGGGGTTGATATTGGTTAAATTGGTTTTGATTAAAATGATTGGAATTGTTTCTTCTATAATTATGGTGTCTGTATGTGTTTCCATTGTCATAATGTGTTCTGGGTCCGTTATAGTTAGTATTACTTCTATTATATGTATTATAAGTATTTGGCCTGTTTTCTTTATAATATGTGTTATTCCAATCTCGTCTGTTATGTATAGGTTCTATAAATGACCTTGGTTCTCTACTTTGGAATGGTTCATACCATTCCCTTCTGTTGTAATTGTCGTTCATGTGGTTGGAATGATGTTGTCTGGTGTTACGTTCATTTCTATTTCCTCTACTGTTTTGAGGTGTGTATGGGCCATTTCTATGATAGTGCTGATCTCTATGTTGGTTATCATGTGTGTTCTCTATATTGGTTTTAAAATTTGACTGGTTGGAAGTACTTGGTTGTGTATCTATGTTAATGGGCTCTACCGATTGTTCTAAATAGTCATTTTGGTCTCTTTTCAATTTCCCCCATTTGATATTTAGCAGGTCTTTTCTGAGTTCACCTAATTTGTCAATTATATCTCTTTGTCTGTCTTTGTAATCTATATTCTCTTTTTTATCCGCTAATTTGATTTTGATCCCTGAAATGTTATTTTCAATATCTATAAGGGATAGTTCTCTAGATTTTTTAATAATACCCATAAGTGTCATGGAAGCTTTTTCTAAGGTGTCTTCCCATTCTTTTTCTAATTGTGTTTGTAATTCAAAGTTACATTTTTTCTTTAACCTCAGACCCCTTGGGACTATGTTTGAGTCTATGTACTTGTTCATAAAAATAAGTTCTGTTTTTTGTTTGAGTTCTTTGGTCATATATTTCTCTAAGTCAAACATTTCATTTTTGATATTAATCGACATATGTGCATTTTCATTCTCGGCTAAATAGTTGTCATTTAAATTTGCCAAAAGATTATCTCTAAATTTGAACATATCTTCCTCCATAATGTGTTAAAATTTATATATATAAAAGGTGTTGAAAATAATCTAGTGATGGTAGCTGTTGGCGCAACAATACTCAGTAGGAAGATAAAGAGGATAGTAGTGATCAAGTGTATAGAATTGAGTGTTGGCGCTAACTGTTATCCTAAATGCCTGGTTAAAGGATAAACTACTCCTCCTTAGTAGTTTAAAAAAGTGTAGGTGCTAAAAATTAAAAGGGGGTAACTGGCGCTAATGGTTAGATTAGCTAGGATAACACTACCAGAATGGTGACTGTTAAATTAATAGACGGCTGTCCGTCAGAGTGAAGATTTAAACAAGTGATACGGGTATCTAATATAGTCCTACTAATAACTATATAGTGTCACAATTTGATATAGTGGCAGCGAGTTTTAGTAAACAAAAATTGTGATGAAGGTATTTACCTATTTTACATCGTCAATACTAATGTGAGTAAAATATAAAAAGCTGTGAAAATGATAAAATAGTTACGTGTCTACGTCAAATATGGTGGACAATTGAGGTCTATATGTATAGATAATAATAGATAACAATTTTTGTTTACTAAAACTCGCTGCCACTATATCAAATTGTGACACTATATAGTTATTAGTAGGACTATATTAGATACCCGTATCACTTGTTTAAATCTTCACTCTGACGGACAGCCGTCTATTAATTTAACAGTCACCATTCTGGTAGTGTTATCCTAGCTAATCTAACCATTAGCGCCAGTTACCCCCTTTTAATTTTTAGCACCTACACTTTTTTAAACTACTAAGGAGGAGTAGTTTATCCTTTAACCAGGCATTTAGGATAACAGTTAGCGCCAACACTCAATTCTATACACTTGATCACTACTATCCTCTTTATCTTCCTACTGAGTATTGTTGCGCCAACAGCTACCATCACTAGATTATTTTCAACACCTTTTATATATATAAATTTTAACACATTATGGAGGAAGATATGTTCAAATTTAGAGATAATCTTTTGGCAAATTTAAATGACAACTATTTAGCCGAGAATGAAAATGCACATATGTCGATTAATATCAAAAATGAAATGTTTGACTTAGAGAAATATATGACCAAAGAACTCAAACAAAAAACAGAACTTATTTTTATGAACAAGTACATAGACTCAAACATAGTCCCAAGGGGTCTGAGGTTAAAGAAAAAATGTAACTTTGAATTACAAACACAATTAGAAAAAGAATGGGAAGACACCTTAGAAAAAGCTTCCATGACACTTATGGGTATTATTAAAAAATCTAGAGAACTATCCCTTATAGATATTGAAAATAACATTTCAGGGATCAAAATCAAATTAGCGGATAAAAAAGAGAATATAGATTACAAAGACAGACAAAGAGATATAATTGACAAATTAGGTGAACTCAGAAAAGACCTGCTAAATATCAAATGGGGGAAATTGAAAAGAGACCAAAATGACTATTTAGAACAATCGGTAGAGCCCATTAACATAGATACACAACCAAGTACTTCCAACCAGTCAAATTTTAAAACCAATATAGAGAACACACATGATAACCAACATAGAGATCAGCACTATCATAGAAATGGCCCATACACACCTCAAAACAGTAGAGGAAATAGAAATGAACGTAACACCAGACAACATCATTCCAACCACATGAACGACAATTACAACAGAAGGGAATGGTATGAACCATTCCAAAGTAGAGAACCAAGGTCATTTATAGAACCTATACATAACAGACGAGATTGGAATAACACATATTATAAAGAAAACAGGCCAAATACTTATAATACATATAATAGAAGTAATACTAACTATAACGGACCCAGAACACATTATGACAATGGAAACACATACAGACACCATAATTATAGAAGAAACAATTCCAATCATTTTAATCAAAACCAATTTAACCAATATCAACCCCCCCATGATGACTACAATAGATTTAACAATAGACAAGAAAGGAATGATAACACTTGGAGAAATGATAATACCTGGAATTATTCCGGGAACAGATATCAAAATCACACACATGCTAACTCCCCTTGGCAAATCCCAACTAGGAACAGATTCTCAAATCTTGAAAACCAAAGAGAAAGTGAATTACCAAATCATCATTTTTTATATCAGGGCCACACAGCCCCCGAAACACCAAGATTAGAACAAAGGATAGAAAGAGAAATACTAAAACCACAAAGAAGCCCAAAAAAAAGATCAAGAGAGGGTGCAGAGGAAGAGGAAGAAGGGAAAATAAGAGACTTCAAGAGAACGAAGTAGTGCCAAACGGTATTTTTAATCTTAGCAGCACTACTTTAAATAAAGAAGAAATTAAAATTCTAAATAGAGGTTTGTCTTTCGCACCATCCACCAGAATGAATAAATTTCAAACACATATCAACATAGGTCAATTTGTTAGAAAGCTAACTCTAAAGAAATATTTTCTAAAAAATCCGATTCAAAGAAACTATCCCAACCCTCTAAACCAAACGGCAAATACAGACCAAACTCCCATGTATATACATACAGATTTAAAAGAAAAATCAAAATTCTACCCTAGACATGAACGGGGAAGCAATTTAGAACTTTTTGAGAAGTTAGTGCAAAAAGAAGTACAAAATATAACACCCAATACCCGTATTAAATATAATCTATCTTTAAAAGAAAAACAAGCTATACAAAGTCTACAAAAGAACAAAAATATTGTAATTAAACAGGCAGATAAAGGAGGAGGAGTTGTTATTTTAAACAAAGAGGATTATTTAATTGAAACAAATAGACTATTAAATGATAAAAACACGTATAGTACACTGAAATCAGATCCAACACTTCTATATTCCAATAGATTAAGTTCATTATTAGATGAGGCAAAGGATAAAGGTATTATAAATACCAAAGAATTCAAATACCTAACACCAAAATTTCCGAAAATACCCATTTTTTATTACTTGCCAAAAATACATAAAGATCTCAATAACCCACCAGGGAGGCCGATAATCTCTGGCATTGGATCACTCACTTGCAACCTCTCAGAATATATTGACAAATTCCTGCAAAAATATGTTAGAACCCTTCCTTCTTATCTAAGAGATACCACCAATGTTCTACAAATTTTAGAAAAATTAGAATGGCAAAATAGCTATTATCTTATTACAAGTGATGTATCATCACTTTACACAAGCATCAAACACGACGATGGTATAAAAGCGGTGGAGTCCTATTTACATAAAGATAAAACTCTAAAAAAAGAACAAGCACAATTTATATTAGATGGTATAACTTACATTCTGAATCAGAACTATTTTTCCTTTAATGGGAAATTTTATTTACAGTTAACAGGTACAGCTATGGGCACGAGGTTTGCGCCAAGTTATGCTAATTTATTTATGGGTAACTGGGAAGAAAATTTCATCCAGACTCATGAGCTTGGCGCAAACCTCGTGCTATATAAAAGATATATAGATGATATCATAATGATTTGGCAAGGCGACATTATACATTTAGACAATTTTTAGCAGATATGAATTGTAACACCCTAGGTTTAAAATTTACAAATGTTATAAGTAAAGAAAAAATAGTATTCCTCGATCTAGAAATTGAAATAGTAGATAACTCATTAAACACGAAAACACATTTTAAGCAAGTAGATGCTAATAACCTAATGCACTCAGAGAGCTGCCATCTAAAAAGATGGAAAGAGAACGTACCAAAGGGACAATGCATCCGTTTGCGTAGAAATTGTTCAAAAAATACAGATTATCTGGAACAAGCTGATTTCCTGGAAAGAAAGTTCCTTGAGAAAGGTTACAACAAAGACTTAATAACTAAAGCTAAAAAAGATATTGAATCGGTTGATAGAAAAGAATTCCTGAAGTATAAAAGATAAACCAAACACATCCACTCTAGATAGTAACAGCATCAATGTATCACTTATTACTAACTACAACGAAGATTTCAAAACTCTGAGAAAAAATAATGAATAAACACTGGCATTTAGTACAGAATGACCCTATCATTGGTAATAAAGTCTCCCCATATCCAAATATCATCTATAGAAAGGCTAGAAATCTAAAAACCATTCTAGCTCCGAGTGAGTTCAAAAATGACTCAAACAAGACAATACAAACTAGCCTATCAGGAGAAAATATAAATGGTTTTTTTCCATGTATAAACTGCAAGTCATGTCAGTACAGTTGTAAAACAAAGGAATATAAGTCTACACAAACAGGAAAAGTATATAAAATAGATAGTACCATCAGATGCCAAGATAAAGGGATAGTATATATGATACAGTGCACATGTAATAAACAATATATTGGGGAGACAACTAGAACCCTTAAAGAAAGGATCCGTGAGCACCTATGGACAATCGAAAAAGGAAAGAAAGATACATACTTATATCAACACTTCAAAGAAAAGCATAATAATAACTTGGCAGACTTCAGATTTTGGGGTATCAAAAAAGTAAGTAAAAACTGGAGAGGGGGCAGCCTAGAAGTAGAACTACTTAGAATTGAATCAGAGACTATATACACCCTACAAACACTACAACCCCAGGGACTTAATTCAGAACTAGAAATATCCATTTTTCTATAATCGTTTATTATTTATAATTTATATTAATTTTTATTTAACTTATAAGATATCTGGTTTTAACCTGATCTATATAACCACAAATCTTTTATTTTATCTGGTACTTTTTTAGTTAAATACCTGACTTTTTATTTCTTTCACATCATAATTTTTGTCGCTCACACAGTTCTTACACACCACATCGGTGATTTAATATTTTGCTGTAGATATCCCCTTATATTTACCCTTATAGTTGTCAGCACAGTCATTATCTCCGATAAATTAAAGGTCTGTTATTCATATATAGCCTGTTATAGATACTCTTTGAAAACTTATCAATATTCTCCCTTTATTCAGATTGACCACATTAATTTATCTGTCCAAGTTACAGGTATAGTTTTATTACTCTCACTACATCAGTGACTTAACATACACCATCTATTTCTTATATATTTCTTATATATTCCCTCAAACACTCCGCAAGGTTTAAATTTATCTAAGTGTTTAGTATCACAGGAGTTTATACTTTGTCACAACAATAATAGATTCATATCTGTTATATTGTTCAATTTATTTATATCAGAACATTGTATGTATCAAAATGTTGTATGTATCAAAAATCAGTGATTTAACAAACGCTATCACTTCTATATAGCCCTTTTTATTACCCTGTATAAATATAGATATGCTAAGAAGTTTTAGTAATACAGGAGATAATGGTTATATACCACCCTTATGTATATGCATAAGCAACACCTATAGTCCACCTTTATGAAAAGAGGTGTTGTATACCGGATCCAATAGGAATCAATAAGCAATCAACCAATGATATCCAAAGTACACCTTTAAAAAGTCTGTAATATACACCTGGAGTATCTTGATAAAGCCCTTTCAGGGTGAAACGCGTAGAATTTACTCCAGAAAGCTTGTTTTTATGTGGAACCCACCAAAGATTGAAATACACGCAAAAGCTGCGATCCAGCCCCTCCTGTGGACTCTCTAATTTTTGATTTAGGAGATAAAACCGCTGCAAGGACCAGGGATCTGATCAGCAAATAGCGAGTATCCACGTTTACTACTACAACCGTTTTTAAACACGGCTACAGCAGGCACACATTTGTCTGACCTTTGTTCAACTACCATCATTTCAGTGAAAGAAACAAGTCATTATTATTAATATATTGGCCGATATATTTCTACGGAACACCAGACGTTCTACCTATCAGAAAAGGGGTGTGTAACCCAAACCGCCAATTACCATATCAGCAAGCTGTTTTGTCTTTGAAGCCGCGGAATAACACCACCATACTGAGACCCGGTGCAAGGACAGAATAAACGCACGCCCGGTCTATCAGCCCTTCATAAACATCTCTAACTGTAAGGTACCTTACGATTTGCAGTAACACTGTATCACATACCACCAAATAAGCCCAGTTAACTGCGGCTGAGCAAACTTCTTGTCGACAGATATCACTGATTACAAGGGAGACGGCCCGAATATAATATTTGAACCATTTTAATTATATTGATGTTGTTTTATTGATTTTTTAGGAATAAATATTTTATGCAGTAAACAGCCATAGAAATTGATTTTTTACTACACAATCTGTCACTTATTATCTTTTTTAGGAATAAATATTTTATGCATTAACAGCCATAGATATTCATTCTTTACCACACAATCTGTCACTTATTATCTATACATATAGACCTCAATTGTCCACCATATTTGACGTAGACACGTAACTATTTTATCATTTTCACAGCTTTTTATATTTTACTCACATTAGTATTGACGATGTAAAATAGGTAAATACCTTCATCACAATTTTTGTTTACTAAAACTCGCTGCCACTATATCAAATTGTGACACTATATAGTTATTAGTAGGACTATATTAGATACCCGTATCATCTGTCCACCCTGTGACCAAGATCGTTGATTTCTTTTTTCAAGTCAGCACATTCATCCTTGATACATGTTTTGACCTGTTCGATTAGGGCTGCTATGGCTTTGTAGGTTATTGGTGTATCATCTTCTTGAGTCAGATTCGTGGCTGCAGTGTCATTAATTATAGATGAGCTACTATCTTGATCTTCTTCGATGGAAGCCATCTGGGGTTCCAATGATTTGGCTGTAGGTATTTGGTCTGTTTGCTTAAAAAAAGCGTGGAGCTGCGCCTTGATTAGCTTGTGATGATTTTTGTGGTTTATCTTGGCGGGTGTTCTTTCTTTGCGACATGTTGTTGGAGGTTGGTGGTAGGCTTTTACAATCTTCCTCAGAGATCTCGGTGCACAGTACCCCCTGGGGAGTATACCCTCACAGGGTGATAACGGTTAAAAGGGAGCTGGGTATGACCCGTCACAATTTCGTGTGGCGGGAAAGGGAGCAGGGGTATGTGCTGAGACGTGCTGTAAGAGATGTAATAATCCTGGGATTCGGTGACAGCAGTGATCTGTTTTGTAGCCCCTGTAAGAGGATGTGTATGCCCAGCTTTTAAGGTGTTTTGTGCGTTCCTTTTTATTTTATATGATCTGGGTAGAGAGTCAGTGGTAGGACAAGTTAAGGTAGCTAGTAGATTGCAAAATCAGGCAAGCATTTTCACGAATAAAGATTCTTTTGGTAGGATGTACCAGTTTTAAGGGTAGTGGTAGTGTAGATTAAGTTGAGCTGGTGACTGGACAAGCTTTAACAGTGGGTCTGCACTTCAAAAGGTGGTATAATAGTGCTCCCTGTAGTTTGAGCAAGCAGGAAGAAAATTTGCATATACATTAAAAGTGCGTCATTGTCTTTGTCTTGTAATCCAGATACAGTTCTAACTCTTTTTGGTCCCACATACATATAAGGAGGTTATTAGTAAAAGGTAACCTCAGCTTTCAAGTGTCTCATCAACTTGGTAAAAGTTAATAATATCTCGTGGTACAGAAGCGATGAGTGCTTAATACAAAAGTGCGTTATATGAACGGATCTCAGCTTAACTGCGGTGGCATGTATGTACATGGATTAGGCCATATTCAGCAGTGGTGAGGGTCCGGTGGTGAGATAAACCGTTGAGTCGTTTGTACATGCATTTATAAAATGAGTGCTCGCATGGAGTAATAATAGGCCCAAGTCAGTGTGTATAGCGTCAACGTCTTACCGGACATTTTGCTAAGCTGGGGCCCGATCTTGACAGATTGCGTAGCCAGTGGTGCTGTTACAGCCGGTGTCTCTAGGCGTCCTGGTCTTAAGCGCCTTCTTTTTCAGCTGCGTGTAAGGCTCCGGCACTTGCTGTGTTCAGCACTGAGAGCCCCGTGAGTGGGAGTGCCGCGGTGTTTGCTGCAGTGAGGGCCGTAAGCCTGTCGGATTATTCCGGTCTCGTGCTAGGTTAAGAGCTGATTTTTCAAGGATGTCTGCTTGGTTACTTATTGCATCTATAAATCGTTAAAGGTTCACCATAAGTGCGGACATGATCGTTTTTTAGCGAAAACACCCGGCCCGTTCACAGAGCTTCACTGAAGTGCGGCCATCATGGTCGGCTGCTCGCTCCGCCCCCCAGTGATTCTGCCTTTATATGGTAAAGGGAGAATGATCAGTGCTTTCTTACAATATGTAAGCAGGTGCCTTCTTCCTCTGGCTGCGTCTTTACTGTCAAAGCTCACAGAAGGGTCCAGAGCATGTGATTTAGATTAAGGCACCATGTATACAAGGTATGCTGTGTAAAGTACTGTGCAATGTAATTCTTCCATCTATTTGGATTAAGAAGTTAAACATGTAATTTTTTCCTATTAAAAAAAGACATTCAATAATAACCCGACACTCGCAAAGAACAGAAATTACAATATTCTGACCGCGTTAATATACCCTCCCATAGACGTCAATGGGTGAGAGAAACTTGAGAAAAAAGTTAACACCCTTAATCGCACACTAACCCTATTTGCCATAAGCCCCTACTCTAATAACTCCTAACCTTGCCGCCTAGCCCACCACAAATTAACCCTATACACTATTATCCCTCTACACTATTAACCTCTAACCTGCCGCATAGCCCCATCATTAACACTACCACTATTAACCCCAAAATTGCCACAAACCCCCACTGCAAAGTAACCCCACTACACTATTAACCCCTAAACCACCACAACCCCCACAGCAATGAAGCCCAATAACATATAAACCCCCTAACCAGCTAACCGCCTAAGTTACCCTCAAAAATATAGTTGTATTGTGTTAGGTTGGGGTTTGGGTGTGTTAATCATTTATCAAGTGCCTTTGTGCTTTGATTTAATGTGTCCTTTTTTTTTTGTTCATCTGTATTCAAAAATTTGTGATTGAAAAGATCATGATCGCCAAAGCCTTTACCGTCCATGCATCATAATGTTCAAATTTCCCGCTATCTGCTCAGATCCAATCTGAACTTTTCCCAGTACAGAAATGGCATATAACTTAGATTGTAATAATTCACAACTTGAAAAAAAAGATTGGGAACAGTAAAAATGCAGATAAAAGAGATAGGATAGATTGTAATGTACCACATTATTTATAAAATTCTCTGTGTTCTCCACCTGCTAATGATTGCAAATGTAGGGCTCGATTATGACTGGAGGCAAATTAGCGTTCCTGCTTGCGCATTCATTTTGCTAGATGGAGGCTTTTCGAGCAAGTTGGGTTGCACTCATATTACAACTGGAAAGTAAAAAGTAAAAAATATTGCACCCACATTAACTACTTCTCCCATAGAAGTCAAACAGAGAGGGGAAAAAGTAATAAAAGGAATAACACACATATGCAAGAGAGCTAAACCTGATATGAAATATTAATATTTCCCATTCTAATGATCTTCACATAGTAGACTATGTTCTATTGATTCTTAAATACATATAGACTATGTTCTATTGATTCTTAAATACATATTTCTATACATATCTGTATATATCTATGCCTATAAATCTATTCCTATAGATATATAGGGATGTATTTTTTATTTTGAACTGTATCACAGATATATAGCAGATATATAGAGATGTGAATTTAAGAATAAAAATTACATTATTTTCTATGTAAAGTACAAAGGAATATAGAATTTGTGTTTTGCGCATCCATGTTTGTGATTTCGATTTTAAAAATTAAACACATTTTTACAGTACGTTTAAGAATTGGTAATAGTGTTTTAAAAGTATTTTATATGTAATATTTTAATAACGTGCTTTAAGATACTAAGTTTTCATGTGCGCTAACCCGACTGCGTTAAAATCTAAATTTGCTATTGAGCAAAATGAGTATTTTACATATCTATTTCTTCACATAGAAAATAATTTACTTTTTATTATTAAATATACTGTATATTACTATATATATGTAATATATATATATATATATATATAAATATATATTTATATATATATATACTGGTATCTATACCTATATACTGTATCTATACCTATATACTGTATCTATCGGAGTAGATATACAGGTAAAGGAATATTTATATATCATATATACATATATACAGTATATAGAAATAGGTATACAATAAAAAGGACATTCTACGTTTAGATAAGAACATTGGGAATGTTAAATATGTACACAGTAAAACACATTTACTTAAATAGATATACATATACGATTTAAATTTGTGTAATGTATGTATCCTTTATGTTAAAGCCTTTTGCATGTTTTTTTCCTTACACCTAAGCCCTCATCTTTGAGCCCTTAACTTTTTAATGCAATTATTTGAGTGTAATTGTACTTTTTAAATGTTTTTTTTATGTTTTTTGTGCAATATTTTTGTTTTGCTAACCTGTCGTGCATTAAATTTGATTGCACTCAATCGATCACGTTTATTTTCAACTCGTAATATGTGTGTTTCTTCTGACATGGGCAAACAGAGTGCGAAACACTTCTAATTGCTAGTGCGCAACAGTTAGCGATCCACTCGTAATCTAGGGCTTAAAGGGACATTGAACCCAATTATTTTCCTTTGTGATTAATATAGAGCATGCATTTTTAAGCAACTTTCTAATTTACTCCTATTATCATTTTTTCTTCATTCTCTTGTTAACTGTATTTGAAGAAGGCATCAAAGCTAAGGAGCCAGACAATTGTTGGTTCAGAACCCTGGAGAGTACTTGTTTATTGGTGCTGTCCAATCAGTAAGGACAACCCAGGTTGTTCACCAAAAACATTATTGCTTTTCAATAAAGATACCAAGAGAATGAAGAAAATTTGATAGTAGGAGTAAATTAAAAATTTGCTTAAAATTGCATGCTCCTCTCTGAATCACGAAAGAAAAAAATGTGTGGGTTCAGTTGTCCCTTTATAAGTTAGCTCTAAGGTTCGAGTAATGCAACAAATTATTTTCCATAAATTTCATGGTATAATGTTAATTTCAAATTTCTAATTAAAATTTAAAACACATAGGGCCAGATTACAAGTGGTGCACTAAATATCTGATGCGTGCAAGCGATATTAGTGCTCCACTTTGTAAAACCAGTGGGACAATATTGTGCGCAGGTATTACAAGTTAATCACGCTCACAAGGGTGCGCTTCCCTAGGCTCCTATGGGAGCCTCATTCTGATGACATCCACAGATGGCGTCAGAACTTTGCGCAGAGGTATGTAGCGCAGCGATCGGCAGCATTTTTAAATATATATTTATATGAATATATATACCATATATATTTACGTGTTAATATGTGTATAGCACATAAAATATATGTATATAATCATATACTGTACATATATTATTTATATTGCGGTCTATAGGAACACATAGTTCCCATATAACCGCAATGTAAATGGCACTCTACAGTTTTTGAAACTCTAAAGTTTCAAAACTGCCTAGTGCAGTTTTTTTAATAATAATAATAATAATAATTAATAAAAAATGCTACTTTATTTTTTTTTCTAAAAAACTATAATGCCCTCTGTTTTGAAAGCATTTGGGCCACTTTTAAAAAATCTCTGGTTATTTTTTGAAATGCTAATTGCTCCTGTAAGGTCGCTGTAGCAATAGCCAGCCACTTGTAATGGGTGGATAATTACTGCACTCCCGCAAACGACAGCATATCTAGCCCATGGTGATTTCAGTAATGTACATGAACCTTGCATCTTCAAAGATTGATTTTTTAAATATAATTATTTCTATGAAATACCATTTTCCAATTGCATTTTTTTTATTTTATGTACTTTACAATACTGAGTGCAATTTAATTACACACAATATAGCTTTTTATTTTTAATTCCGTTTTTAGTGCAGTAAAATGCATCATAGAAAAGTAAATTTACATTGAAAATATTTTAGCTTATCAGTATTTATGCTTTTAGTAAAATATCAGGAGAATACTGTAAAGAAAAAAAGGTTTTATAACTTCCAGAGAAATGATATAAAGTAGCTTAAAACTCAACAATGTATAAACAAGAGTGTTGAACCTTAGCAACAATATATCACTGCAAATATTTTAACCTTTATAGATTTTTATCCTTTAGAAGTCTATTGCTATAAATATGTTGCATTGAAATGAGTTCTTGAAAGTCAAACAAAAATGTTTTTTTTTTTTTTTTTTTGTTTGTAGTTAAAGGAATATACAAGTTCAAAACATATTTAAACCACCATTCAAAGACAGCTATAGAACAATGCAACACTGTGGACCTAGCAGAACACATATGGTTACCAATGACACAAGGTATATATGTGTCCACTAATAACCTGCTAGCTCCCAGTAGTGTGTTACTGTTCCTGAGCCTACCTAGGGTGTTTTCAGTGATGAATACCTAGAGAACAAATTCAATTTGTTAACAGAATTAGATTTAAGTCTTATAAAATGAAATGCTCTATCTAAACCATGAAATTATAAGTCTGAATTTCACATCCATTTAATCTAAACATGGGATATGCTTTTTCTGCAGACAGGAAAGGCTTTAAACTTACTATTTAATAATGATTCAGTAAGATCCCTTTCAATTGAATACATAGACACATATATATATAAATATATATAGGGCTTGAAATTTCCACTAGTCCTGAACAAGTAAGAAATTGCAGTGAGTAACACATTTTTTTTTTTTTCTATCTTTAACATTGAGGGGACTAGTAATATTTTTCCTCTGTGATAGTAGCACTTTACCCCTAACTAGTAAACCATAGGGATTTACATATGTGTGTGTATTTATCTATCTATCTATCTATCTATCTATCTATATATATATATATATATATTATATATATATATGTATCCAAATATATATATACCCAAATAAGTATCTGTCAAAGAAGGACAAAAAGCTGCACTGAAGGTAAAACTGCGCTTTATTACTTTAAAAAATGTGGTCGGATAAACACAGGTGGGAACTCTATCTTCCACCCGTATTTCATATGAAAAACACACATACACACAATTAAAAAGCAACAAAAACAAGCTATTTGGATACGCTAGGGTTTCATTCACCAAATCCTGAGAAATATAGATGTTAAAAAGATTAGCACTATAAAGGGCTTCACACCTAATACTTTGTACTTTATACTGAATACTACAGCCCTTCGGCTGATAATAACAGCTATGTATTGTATAGCAAGTCCAGTGCAGCAACACATTTGTTTATATGGGTAGTTGTGGGGGCCCCAAAAAATCTATTTAGAAATGTTGAGAGTCCTTAATCATATTCAGAAACCAGGCACTCAACACGCTCTGGTATATGCTTGTAAACGCCCTTAGATTTCAGTCCACAGTGACCGCTTGGTTTCCCAAAAAGATCAGTTAGCAAAAAACTTCTTTTGGGTATTCACTTTTTATCCCATAGATATCTACAGTTATATGGATATGAGATGAAGTCCCATAATTAATCCCTCATCAAAAGCAATATCGGGTTGCAAGACTTAAATTATCCGTACCTATCCTTTTCCATCAAACACGCATGTCCGTCGCAATAAGCGTGTTGGATGAAAAAGGTTAGGTACGGCTAATTTAAGTCTTGCAACCCCGATATTGCTTTCTATGAGGGATAGCAACAGTAAATTGAATCACACTATTTTTTTTTGTTTCCAGTGCATATAAAACTTATATTTTCACTATACTGTAGTCTATTAAGTGTGCAATAGCATTATGTTTAAAACAAACAATGTACATACCTACCTAAAAAATACTTTATTGCTAAAGAAAATGCTAACCATCATCTGAGCCTTCAGTGAGTCATAATCTTTTTTTGCTGTGGGGTGGTCATATATAGATTTTATATATGTTTAATCATGTGAATGTTTGTGTATATATGTTGGAAAATGTCTCTGATAGACTTGCTCAACAAACCTTCAAATTGTAAAAAGATATATATATATATATATATCATACTATATATATATATAATAATATATATATATAATATATGTCTGATGAAGGTACACTGCCCTGAAACGTCATTGTGAATAAATAATTGTTTATTAATCGGAAATTGTCTTTGACATACGTGAAATGATTGTGTATATGCTTCTAAGAGCACCCCAGAAGATGTTTCTATGAATGTTGCAAAGTGCAAGTCCTTTGGAATTAGGAAGAGATCTATAATATATATATAATATATATATATATATATATATATATATATATATATAAATATATATATATACAGTATATAAAAAAGATATATATATATAAAACAAATATTTATATATAATATAACACGGAAAGGGACTGTGCTCTCAAACCAGACTGGGTATGCCTCCAATGACCCTGCAAAACTCACAGACCTGGGTTCTCACCAACACTCACAGACAGTTACAAAGCTTTTAGGCATTCAGTTAACTCCAAGCCTGGGCAAAACCCATAAGGAAAATTGCTAAACAAAATTATTAATACACACACAGAATGTCTCGCACCTCCTCTTGCAAGCACATAACTAGATTAAAAATAAATCTGGAAGAGTTAGTTACAGGCATTTGGCCAAATGGTGAGTGATGGCCCTGGTGTCTTCCTCCTTAGGTCTCTAACCTACAGCCACACAATGCATGCCTTAAACCAAACACACTGAGATACAAACAAGGGAGACACAGGCCCTTTGTAATTTCCCTAGACACATACAAAACACAGAAATGGACTGAACTCTCAAATCAGACTGGGTACACATTCTATGACCTTGCAAAACTCACAGCCCTGGGTGTTCACCAGAACTCACAGACAAACTTAGTTGGGATGATTATCACGCTGCACAAGCAATTGCTTGTGCAATTTTAAATGCGAGCAGCAAAAGGCTGCCCACTCACTGTTGATGCATTGCATCCATCTAGCAATTGATAAATAGGGGTCATGATATCTAATTGCTGATACATGCTGTAAGTTTATGTCCCTTTAAATTTACAAGATGAGATAAGGAGAACAATAGATCTATCGTAATTTATTTACAAGTTTTGCGTTGCGGCTTGTAACATTGAAAATATGGCAATTTCAGCGTTAAAACAGCATAGCAGCTATTAAGAGTCTTGTCGGTATAGCTGTACCCCCACACCTTTTAGCCTGTAATGCAACGTCAGTCCCGCACACGTAAAAATGACATTTTGCTATGGGATTCCCATGATAATTTATTCTAGAGTAGGGTTTTTTTTTTGGGGTGTTTTTTTTAAGGGTATTAGAATAGGATTAATCTTTATTTTTTTGGATAATTTGTTTTTTGTAATGATAGGTTTTTTGTTTTTTGTATGGTAGGTTTTTTTATTTTTGTAATGGTAGTTTTTTTATTTTTTGTAATGGTAGCTTTTAGTGTAAGGCAGGTTAGATTTTATTTCACAGGTAAGTTTGTATTTATTTTAACTAGGTAGTTAGTAAATAGTTAATAACTATTTACTAGCTATTAGTTAATAACTATTTACTAACTAGTCTACCTAGTTAAAATAAATACAAACTTACCTGTGAAAAAATAAAATAAAACCTAAGCTAGCTACAATAGGACCTTGTAACGCCATAGCTGTATAAAGTTTTTCATAGTTAGCATCTTCTCTTATGGTCCTGAACAAATGGAGCATTATTACTGCTAAACCTAACTGAGCTCTTCGCTCCTTTATTTGACTCCCTATCTGTATCATTGGGGAAACTTCTAGACGAAATTCAACTGTGTAAGAAAGCACATGGCTTGAAACAGGCTTTTGCCGATTGCAACAAATTGTTAATACTGGAAAACTGTGGAGTCAGCCTTCGATCGATCTGCTATAGTGCCAGATATCATGGAGACTGTTAATACTTCAACAAGCCTTATCTTCACGACCAATATATCTGACTATTTAATGACCAAGGCGATGGATAAGAAATTGGACCTTCCTTGCCCTGCTGTGCAAAATATCTGCCTTGGGAACTACAGTGTGAAAACGGCACAAGGTTTTCATTGAATATGGAGCCGTTTATTTTGATGACAATTGCGTATCATGCCTGGCAGGCTCTCCTGCACAAATACAGTAATGGAATATATGGTTCAAAAAGAACAGGAGCCCTTTTATCTGATAATGTGCAAAAGTTTGTTAGATAGCCGTTATTGACTTTAACCCCTCACTAGAACAATAATTTGGGGCTAGGCATTTTATCCGCAATTTACTCAAATCCTATTATATGCTATTTTATGTGCACAAACATGCTGTTAAACTTTTATTAAATCTTGATTTTAAACATTCTGCATAATATGGGTCACTGCACATAACTTGTCCAGTTTTCTTGAACTGTAGGCCCCCTTCTAGTCTCCACAACATAGTTTTAATGTTTAATGTAATGCCTTATAGATGCTGTTATCTACCCCACTTCTTACATTATGTTATGCAATATATACCTCATAGATGGGTTTTATCTAATTTCATTTTACAAAAACACTGATCATTCCATTAGCTTTCACTGGCAACATAATACATAACATATGTCAGAGAAAGCACAGTTTCTTGCACGAAAAACTCTTATACAGTGGGGCAAAAAAGTATTTAGTCAGCCACCAAATGTGCAAGTTCTCCCACTTATGAAGATGAGAGAGGCCTGTAATTTTCATCATAGGTATACCTCAACTATTGAGAGACATAATGTGGAAACAAATCCAGACAATCACATTGTCTGATTTGAAAGAATTTATTTGCAAAATTATGGTGGAAAATAAGTATTTGGTCCAATATCAAAAGTTCATCTCAATACTTTGTTATATATCCTTTGTTGGAAATGACAGAGGTAAACATTTTCTGTAAGTCTTCACAAGGTTGTCACACACTGTTGCTGGTATGTTGGCCCATTCCTGCATGCAGATCTCCTCTAGAGCAGTGATGTTTTGGGACTGTCGCTGGGCAACACAGATTTTCAACTCCCTCCAAAGGTTTTCTATGGGGTTGAGATCTGGAGACTGGCTAGGCCACTCCAAGACCTTGAAATGCTTCTTACGAAGCCACTCCTTCGTTGCCCGGGCAGTGTGTTTGGGATGCATTGTCATGCTGAAAGACCCAGCCACATTTCATCTTCAATGCCCCTTGCTGATGGGAAGGAGGTTTGCACTCAAAATCTCATGATACATGGCCCCATTCATTCTTTCATGTACATGGATCAGTCGTCCTGTTCCCTTTGCAGAGAAACAGCCCCAAAGAATGATGCTGCCACCCCCATGCTTCACAGTAGGTATGATGTTCTTTGGTTGCAACTCAGCATTCTCTCTCCTCCAAACATGACGAGTTGTGTTTCTACCAAACAGTTCTACTTTGGTTTCATCTGACCATATGACATTCTCCCAATCCACTTCTGGATCATCCAAATGCTCTCTAGCATACTTCAGATGGTCGGACATGTACTGGCTTAAGCAGGGGGACACGTCTGGCACTGCAGGATCTGAGTCCCTGGCGGCGTAGTGTGTTACCGGATGGTAGCCTTTGTTACATTGTTCCCAGCTCTCTGCAGGTCATTCACAAGGTCCCCCGTGTGGTTCTGCGATGTTTGCTCACGTTCTTGTGATCATTTTGACCCCACAGGGTGAGATCTTGCGTGGAGCCCCAGATTGAGGGAGATTATCAGTGGTCTTGTATGTCTTTCATTTTTCTAATTATGCTCCCACAGTTGATTTCTTCACACCAAGCTTCTTGCCTATTGCAGATTCAGTCTTCCCAGCCTGGTAGCAGGTCTACAATTTGTTTCTGGTGTCCTTCGACAGCTCTTTGGTCTTCACCATAGTGGAGTTTGGAGTGTAAACTGTTTGAGGTTGTGGACAGGTGTCTTTTATACTGATAACAAGTTCAAACAGGTGCCATTAATACAGGTAATGAGTGGAGGACAGATGAGCCTCTTAAAGAAGAAGATACAGGTCTGTGAGAGCCAGAAATCTTGCTTGTTTGTAGGTGACCAAATACTTATTTTCCACCATAATATGCAGAAAACGTTTGACCTCTGTCATTGCCAACAAAGGATATATAACAAAGTATTGAGATGAACTTTTGATATTGACCAAATACTATTTTCCACCATAATTTGCAAATAAATTCTTTCCAAATCAGACAATGTGATTGTCTGGATTTGTTCCCACATTTTGTCTCTCATAGGTTGAGGTAACCTATGCTGAAAATTACAGGCCTCTCTCATCTTCTTAAGTGGGAGAACTTGCACAATTGGTGGCTGACTAAATACTTTTTTGCCCCACTGTACTATTTATCAACAGTACATAAACATGTTTTTACTTTTTCTTTGATTTACCTTATATGGAGCTGCATGCTATCCACCATATTCATTGTTAATTTAGCTTTTTGCGATGTGGGGGGGCTTGGCAGTTAGGGGTTAATAAATGTAGTATTGTTGGGGCATTATTGGGAGCGTCAGATTAGGGGTTAATAAATTTTATTTAGGTAGCAGCGATATTAGGAGTGGCAGATTAGGGGTTAATTAATTTTATTTTAGGTAGCAGCGATATCGGGAGCGGCAGATTGGGGGTTAATAACTGTAGGCATGCTGCATTTTCCTTTTTTGGATTTTTTGGCGCCTAAGATTGTGTTTAAAAGGCCAGAATCACACATATGTACTGCACGCATAGGACTAAGGGGTTAAGCCCAAAACGTTGGTTGTTTTTATGTGTCTTTAATAAAAGTTTTATTATCTATTTTATTAATCTACATCCAGTCTGTTGACTATCTGTATATTATATTAAACTGAAGGCATGCGTCAGCTATGTTGGGGGCAGCAGATTAGGGTGTTTAGACTCAGTTTATGTCAGGGTGTTAGGTTTAAACAGTATTTTTTTCCCCATAGACATCAATGGGGGCTGGCATTACGGAACTTTTGTTTCCGCGATTGCAGGTGTTAGTTTTTTTTTTTGCTGGCTCTCCCCCATTGATGTCTATGGGGAAATTGTGCATGAGCACGTCTTAGCAGTGCTCTGATTGTGTGCGGTATGGAGCTCAACACAACCATATCGCACGCAAAAGGAGTATGTTTGAAAACTTGTGATGGCAGTGCTATAGGAAATTAAATAACGTAACTTTTGTTGCGTTCATTAATTTCTCTATAGCGCTCAAAACTCGTAATCTATGTGTTAGTGCTGTAAAAATTTTGACCTTTCAATCATTCTAAAATACAAATTTAAACAACATATATTGACACATTAAATAATAAATACTGTTTAGTTTAAAATGTTTATAGGCTAGAACAACAAGCCCCTACTAAGCACTTGCAAGAGTTTAAAGATTGGCTGATGAAATGAAAGGAAACTTTGAAATTTGTCAGAATAAAACCTACTATTGTGTTTTATATCTAATACGGATTTGATGATTATTCAGTTATAATATATTTAAAGGGGAAGTAAAAACTTGAGGGTTTTTTTTATATAAAATGTTTAGTTGTGTATAATGAAACAACTTTGCAATATACTTTCATTATTTATTTCCCACCTCTCATGTAGTTTTGCTCTGAAATTTGTGTAATTTCTACATTTTAGAACTTGAAATGCACCCTGATGATTTAAGGCTAACCCTTCTACATACATTTCCCTAAGTGGCTTTAAAGGGATACTAAACCCAATTTTTTTCTTTTATGATTTGGATACAGCAAGCAATTTTAAACAGCTTTCTAATTTACTTCTATTATCAATTTTCTTCATTCTCTTTCTATCTTCATTTGAAAAAGCAGGCACCAATCAGCAAGCCCTATCCAGGGTACTGAACAAAAAATAGGCCGTCCCCAAAGCTTTCATTCCTGCCTTTTTTTTTAAAAAGATAGCAAGAGAACAAAGACAAATTGATAATAGGAGTAAATTAGAAAGTTGTTTAAAATGGCATGCTCTATCGGAATCATGAAAGAAACATTTTGGGTTTAATATCCCTTTAACTGATAACAAATGCAAAAAAATGCATTTTATACTAACAATATTACTGTGGTTAGCCTCGTTTTTTATAGACTCAAGCACAGCTTGGCTTTTCTATAAAAGTCAAATAGAGGGGTGGTTGAAATCAATTGAAGTAAACAAGATGTTATCTTGTTTTAAGCTTGCTTTAAAGGGACACTGAATTTTTTTTCTTTTGTGATTCATATAGAGCAAGCAATTTTAAGCAACTTTCTAATTTACTCCTATTATCAATTTTTCTTCGTTCTCTTGCTTTCTTTATTTGAAAAAGAAGACATCTAAGCTCAGGAGCCAGCCAATTTGTGGTTCAGAACCATGGACAGCACTTGTTTATTGGTGCTGTCCAATCAGCAAGGACAACCCAGGTTGTTCACCAAAAATGGGCCGGCATCTAAACTTAAATTCTTGCTTTTCAAATAAAGATACCAAGAGAATAAAGAAAATTTGACAATAGGAGTAAATTAGAAAGATGCTTAAAATTGCATGCTCTATCTGAATCATGAAAGAAAAAAATTCAGTGTCCCTTTAAAGCAAGCTTAAAAACAAGATAACATCTTGTTTACTTCAATTGATTTCAACCACCCTCTATTTGACTTTTATAGAAAAGCCAAGCTGTGCTTGAGTCTATAAAACGAGGCTAACCACAGTAATATTGTTAGTATAAAATGCATTTTTTTGCATTTGTTATCAGTTAAAGGGATATAAACCCAAATGTTTCTTTCATGATTCCGATAGAGCATGCCCATTTTAAACAACTTTCTAATTTACTCCTATTATCAATTTGTCTTTGTTCTCTTGCTATCTTTTTAAAAAAAAAAAGGCAGGAATGAAAGCTTTGGGGACGGCTATTTTTTGTTCAGTACCCTGGATAGGGCTTGCTGATTGGTGCCTGCTTTTTCAAATGAAGATAGAAAGAGAATGAAGAAAATTGATAATAGAAGTAAATTAGAAAGCTGTTTAAAATTGCTTGCTGTATCCAAATCATAAAAGAAAAAAATTGGGTTTAGTATCCCTTTAAAGCCACTTAGGGAAATGTATGTAGAAGGGTTAGCCTTAAATCATCAGGGTGCATTTCAAGTTCTAAAATGTAGAAATTACACAAATTTCAGAGCAAAACTACATGAGAGGTGGGAAATAAATAATGAAAGTATATTGCAAAGTTGTTTCATTATACACAACTAAACATTTTATATAAAAAAACCCTCAAGTTTTTACTTCCCCTTTAAATATATTATAACTGAATAATCATCAAATCCGTATTAGATATAAAACACAATGTAGGTTTTTTCTGACAAATTTCAAAGTTTCCTTTCATTTCATCAGCCAATCTTTAAACTCTTGCAAGTGCTTAGTAGGGGCTTGTTGTTCTAGCCTATAAACATTTTAAACTAAACAGTATTTATTATTTAATGTGTCAATATATGTTGTTTAAATTTGTATTTTAGAATGATTGAAAGGTCAAAATTTTTACAGCACTAACACATAGATTACGAGTTTTGAGCGCTATAGAGAAATTAATGAACGCAACAAAAGTTACGTTATTTAATTTCCTATAGCACTGCCATCACAAGTTTTCAAAACATACTCCTTTTGCGTGCGATATGGTTGTGTTGAGCTCCATACCGCACACAATCAGAGCACTGCTAAGACGTGCTCATGCACAATTTCCCCATAGACATCAATGGGGAGAGCCAGCAAAAAAAAAAAACTAACCTGCAATCGCGGAAACAAAAGTTCCGTAATGCAGCCCCATTGATGTCTATGGGGAAAAAAATACTGTTTAAAACCTAACACCCTGACATAAACCTGAGTCTAAACACCCCTAATCTGCTGCCCCCAAATAGCTGACGCATGCCTACAGTTTAATATAATATACAGATAGTCAACAGACTGGATGTAGATAATAAAATAGATAATAAAACTTTTATTAAAGACACATAAAAACAACCAACGTTTTGGGCTTAAACCCCTTAGTCATGCTGTGCAGTACATATGTGTGATTCTGGCCTTTTAAACACAATCTTAGGCGCCAAAAAATCCAAAAAGGAAAATGCAGCATGCCTACAGTTATTAACCCCCAATCTGCCGCTCCCGATATCGCTGCTACCTAAATAAAATTATTAACCCCTAATCTGCCACTCCTAATATCGCTGCTACCTAAATAAAATTATTAACCCCTAATCTGACGCTCCCAATAATGCCCCAACAATACTACATTTATTAACCCCTAAACTGCCAGCCCCCCACATCGCAAAAAGCTAAATTAACAATGAATATGGTGGATAGCATGCAGCTCCATATAAGGTAAAATAAAAGAAAAAGTAAAAAACATGTTTATGTACTGTTGATAAATAGTACAGTGGGGCAAAAAAGTATTTAGTCAGCCACCAATTGTGCAAGTTCTCCCACTTAAGAAGATGAGAGAGGCCTGTAATTTTCAGCATAGGTATACCTCAACTATGAGTAGACAAAATGGGGAACAAATCCAGACAATCACATTGTCTGATTTGGAAAGAATTTATTTGCAAATTATGGTGGAAAATAAGTATTTGGTCAATATCAAAAGTTCAGCTCAATACTTTGTTATATATCCTTTGTTGGGCAATGACAGAGGTTCAGAACGTTTTCTGCATATTATGGTGGAAAATAAGTATTTGGTCACCTACAAACAAGCAAGATTTCTGGCTCTCACAGACCTGTATCTTCTTCTTTAAGAGGGCTCATCTGTCCTCCACTCATTACCTGTATTAATGGCACCTGTTTGAACTTGTTATCAGTATAAAAGACACCTGTCCACAACCTCAAACAGTTACACCTCCAAACTCCACTATGGTGAAGACCAAAGAGCTGTCGAAGGACACCAGAAACAAAATTGTAGGACCTGCACCAGGCTGGGAAGACTGAATCTGCAAGTAGGCAAGAAGCTTGGTGTGAAGAAATCAACTGTGGGAGCAATAATTAGAAAATGAAAGACATACAAGACCACTGATAATCTCCCTCAATCTGGGCTCCACGCAAGATCTCACCCTGTGGGTGTTCAAAATGATCACAAGAACGGTGAGCAAACATCGCAGAACCACACGGGGGGACCTTGGTGAATGACCTGCAGAGAGCTGGGACCAATGTAACAAAGGCTACCATCGTAACACACTACGCCGCCAGGGACTCAGATCCTGCAGTGCCAGACGTGTCCCCCTGCTTAAGAGCCAGTACATGTCCCGACCCATCTGAAGTATGCTAGAGAGCATTTGGATTGATCCAGAAGTGGATTGGGAGAATGTCATATGGTCAATGAAAACCAAAGTAGAATCTGTTTGGTAGAAACACAACTCGTCATGTTTGGAGAGAGAGAAATGCTGAGTTGCAACCAAAGAACATCATACCTACTGTGAAGCATGGGGGTGGCAGCAGTCATTCTTTGGGCTGTTTTCTCTGCAGAAGGGAACAGGACGACTGATCCATGTACATGAAAGAATGAATGGGGCCATGTATCATGAGATTTTGAGTGCAAGACCTCCTTCCATCAGCAAGGGCATTGAAGATGAAATGATGCTGGGTCTTTCAGCATGACAATGATCCGCAAAAACACTGCCCGGGCAAACGAAGGATTGGCTTCGTAAGAAGCATTTCAAGGTCTTGGAGTGGCCTAAGCCAGTCTCCAGATCTCAACCCCCCATAGAAAACCTTTGGAGGGAGTTGAAAATCTGTGTTGCCCAGCGACAGTCCCAAAACATCACTGCTCTAGAGGAGATCTGCATGCAGGAATGGGCCAACATACCACAACAGTGTGTGACAACCTTGTGAAGACTTACAGAAAATGTTTTACCTCTGTCAATTTCCAACAAAGGATATATAACAAAGTATTGAGATGAACTTTTGATATTGACCAAATACTTATTTTCCACCATAATTTGCAAATAAATCTTTCCAAATCAGACAATGTGATTGTCTGGATTTGTTTCCACATTTTGTCTCTCATAGTTGAGGTATACCTATGATGAAAATTACAGGCCTCTCTCATCTTCATAAGTGGGAGAACTTGCACAATTGGTGGCTGACTAAATACTTTTTTGCCCCACTGTATAAGAGTTTTTCGTGCAAGAAACTGTGCTTTCTCTGACATATGTTATGTATTATGTTGCCAGTGAAGCTAATGGAATGATCAGTGTTTTTGTAAAATGAAATTAGATAAACCCATCTATGAGGTATATATTGCATAACATAATGTAAGAAGTGGGGTAGATAACAGCATCTATAAGGCATTACATTAAACATTAAAACTATGTTGTGGAGACTAGAAGGGGGCCTACAGTTCAAGAAACTGGACAAGTTTTGTGCAGAGACCCATATTATGCAGAATGTTTAAAATCAGATTAATAAAGTTTAACAGCATGTTTGTGCACATAAAATAGCATATAATAGGATTTGAGTAAATTGCGGATAAATGCCTTAGCGCCCAAATTATTGTTCTAGTGAGGGTTAAAGTCAAATAACGGCTAGCTAACAAACTTTTGCACATTATCAGATTAAAAGGGCTCCTGGTTCTGTTTTGAACCATATATTCCATTACTGTATTTGGCAGGAGAGCATGCAGGCATGATACGCAATTGTCTTCAAAATAAACGCGCCATATTCAATGAAAACCCTTGTGCCGTTTTCACACTGTAGTTCCCAAGGCAGATATTTTGCACAGCAGGGCAAGGAAGTCCAATTTCTTATCCATCGCCTTGGTCATTAAATAGTCAGATATATTGGTCGTGAAGATAAGGCTTGTTGAAGTATTAACAGTCTCCATGATATCTGGCATTATAGCAGATCGATCGAAGGCTGACTCCAAAGTTATTCCAGTATTAACATTTGTTGCATCGGCAAAAGCCTGTTTCAAGCCATGTGCTTTCTTACACAGTTGAATTTCGTCTAGAAGTTTCCCCAATGTACAGATAGGGAGTCAAATAAAGGAGCGAAGAGCTCAGTTAGGTTAGCAGTAATATGCTCCATTTGTTCAGGACATAAGAGAAGATGCTAACTATGAAAAACTTTATACAGTATGGCGTTACAAGGTCCTATTGTAGCTAGCTTAGGTTTTATTTTATTTTTTCACAGGTAAGTTTGTATTATTTTAACTAGGTAGACTAGTTAGTAAATAGTTATTAACTAATAGCTAGTAAATAGTTATTAACTATTTACTAACTACCTAGTTAAAATAAATACAAACTTACCTGTGAAATAAAATCTAACCTGCCTTACACTAAAAGCTACCATTACAAAAAATAAAAAAAACTACCATTACAAAAATAAAAAAACCTACCATTACAAAAAACAAAAAACCTATCATTACAAAAAACAAATTATCCAAAAAAATAAAGATTAATCCTATTCTAATACCCTTAAAAAAAAACACCCCAAAATAAAAAACCCTACTCTAGAATAAATTATCATGGGAATCCCATAGCAAAATGTCATTTTTACGTGTGCGGGACTGACGTTGCATTACAGGCTAATAGGTGTGGGGGTACAGCTATACCGACAAACTCTTAATAGCTGCTATGCTGTTTTAACGCTGAAAATGCCATATTTTCATGTTACAAGCCGCAACGCAAAACTTGTAAATAAATTACGATAGATCTATTGTTCTCCTTATCTCATCTTGTAAATTTAAAGGGACATTAAACTTACAGCATGTATCAGCAATTAGATATCATGACCCCTATTTATCAATTGCTAGATGGATGCAATGCATCACAGTGAGTGGGCAGCCTTTGCTGCTCGCATTTAAAATTGCACAAGCAATTGCTTGTGCAGCGTGATAATCATCCCAACTAAGTTTGTCTGTGAGGTTCTGGTGAACACCCCAGGGCTGTGAGTTTTGCAAGGTCATAGAATGTGTACCCAGTCTGATTTGAGAGTTCAGTCCATTTCTGTGTTTTGTATGTGTCTAGGGAAATTACAAAGGGCCTGTGTCTCCCTTGTTTGTATCTCAGTGTGTTTGGTTTAAGGCATGCATTGTGTGGCTGTAGGTTAGAGACCTAAGGAGGAAGACACCAGGGCCATCACTCACCATTTGGCCAAATGCTGTAACTAACTCTTCCAGATTTATTTTAATCTAGTTATGTGCTTGCAAGAGAGTGCGAGACATTCTGTGTGTTGTATTAATAATTTTGTTTAGCAATTTTCCTTATGGGTTTTGCCCAGGCTTGGAGTTAACTGAATGCCTAAAAGCTTTGTAACTGTCTGTGAGTGTTGGTGAGAACCCAGGTCTGTGAGTTTTGCAGGGTCATTGGAGGCATACCCAGTCTGGTTTGAGAGCACAGTCCCTTTCCGTGTTATATTATATATAAATATTTGTTTTTATATATATATATCTTTTTATATACTGTATATATATATATATATATATATATATATATATATATATATATATATATATAATATATATATCTCTTCCTAATTCCAAAGGACTTGCACTTTGCAACATTCATAGAAACATCTTCTGGGGTGCTCTTAGAAGCATATACACAATCATTTCACTATGTCAAAGACAATTTCCGATTAATAAACATATTATTTATTCACATTGACGTTTCAGGGCAGTGTACCTTCATCAGACATATATTATATATATATATATATATATATATATATATATATATATATATATATATATATCTTTTTACAATTTGAAGGTTTGTTGAGCAAGTCTATCAGAGACATTTTTCCAACATATATACACAAACATTCACATGATTAAACATATATAAAATCTATATATGAACACCCCCAGCAAAAAAAGATTATGACTCACTGAAGGCTCAGATGATGGTTAGCATTTTCTTTAGCAATAAAGTATTTTTTAGGTAAGGTATGTACATTGTTGTTTTAAACATAATGCTATTGCACACTTAATAGACTACAGTATAGTGAAAATATAAGTTTTATATGCACTGGGAAACAAAAAAAAATAGTGTGATTCAATTTACTGTTGCTATCCCTCATAGAAAGCAATATCGGGGTTGCAAGACTTAAATTAGCCGTACCTAACCTTTTTCATCCAACACGCTTATTGCGACGGACATGCGTGTTTGATGGAAAAGGATAGGTACGGATAATTTAAGTCTTGCAACCCGATATTGCTTTTGATGAGGGATTAATTATGGGACTTCATCTCATATCCATATAACTGTAGATATCTATGGGATAAAAAGTGAATACCCAAAAGAAGTTTTTGCTAACTGATCTTTTTGGGAAACCAAGCGGTCACTGTGACTGAAATCTAAGGGCGTTTACAAGCATATACCAGAGCGTGTTGAGTGCCTGGTTTCTGAATATGATTAAGGACTCTCAACATTTCTAAATAGATTTTTTGGGGCCCCACAACTACCCATATAAACAAATGTGTTTGCTGCACTGGACTTGCTATACAATACATAGCTGTTATTATCAGCCGAAGGGCTGTAGTATTCAGTATAAAGTACAAAGTATTAGGTGTGAAGCCCTTTATAGTGCTAATCTTTTTAACATCTATATTTCTCAGGATTTGTGAATGAAACCCTAGCGTATCCAAATAGCTTGTTTTTGTTGCTTTTTAATTGTGTGTATGTGTGTTTTTCATATGAAATACGGGTGGAAGATAGAGTTCCCACCTGTGTTTATCCGACCACATTTTTTAAAGTAATAAAGCGCAGTTTTACCTTCAGTGCAGCTTTTTGTCCTTCTTTGACAGATACTTATTTGGGTATATATATATTTGGATACATATATATATATATATATATATATATAGATAGATAGATAGATAGATAGATAGATAGATAGATAAATACACACACATATGTAAATCCCTATGGTTTACTAGTTAGGGGTAAAGTGCTACTATCACAGAGGAAAAATATTACTAGTCCCCTCAATGTTAAAGATAGAAAAAAAAAAAAAATGTGTTACTCCACTGCAATTTCTTACTTGTTCAGGACTAGTGGAAATTTCAAGCCCTATATATATATATATATATATGTGTCTATGTATTCAATTGAAAGGGATCTTACTGAATCATTATTAAATAGTAAGTTTAAAGCCTTTCCTGTCTGCAGAAAAGCATATCCCATGTTTAGATTAAATGGATGTGAAATTCAGACTTATAATTTCATGGTTTAGATAGAGCATTTCATTTTATAAGACTTAAATCTAATTCTGTTAACAAATTGAATTTGTTCTCTAGGTATTCATCACTGAAAACACCCCTAGGTAGGCTCAGGAACAGTAACACACTACTGGGAGCTAGCAGGTTATTAGTGGACACATATATACCTTGTGTCATTGGTAACCATATGTGTTCTGCTAGGTCACACAGTGTTGCATTGTTCTATAGCTGTCTTTGAATGGTGGTTAAATATGTTTTGAACTTGTATATTCCTTTAACTACAAACAAAAAAAAAAAAAAAAAAACATTTTTGTTTGACTTTCAAGAACTCATTTCAATGCAACATATTTATAGCAATAGACTTCTAAAGGATAAAAATCTATAAAGGTTAAAATATTTGCAGTGATATATTGTTGCTAAGGTTCAACACTCTTGTTTATACATTGTTGAGTTTTAAGCTACTTTATATCATTTCTCTGGAAGTTATAAAACCTTTTTTTCTTTACAGTATTCTCCTGATATTTTACTAAAAGCATAAATACTGATAAGCTAAAATATTTTCAATGTAAATTTACTTTTCTATGATGCATTTTACTGCACTAAAAACGGAATTAAAAATAAAAAGCTATATTGTGTGTAATTAAATTGCACTCAGTATTGTAAAGTACATAAAATAAAAAAAATGCAATTGGAAAATGTTATTTCATAGAAATAATTATATTTAAAAAATCAATCTTTGAAGATGCAAGGTTCATGTACATTACTGAAAACACCATGGGCTAGATATGCTGTCGTTTGCGGGAGTGCAGTAATTAACCACCCATTACAAGTGGCTGGCTATTGCTACAGCGACCTTACAGGAGCAATTAGCATTTCAAAAAATAACCAGAGATTTTTTAAAAGTGGCCCAAATGCTTTCAAAACAGAGGGCATTATAGTTTTTTAGAAAAAAAAATAAAGTAGCATTTTTATTATTATTATTATTATTATTATTATTAAAAAAACTGCACTAGGCAGTTTGAAACTTTAGAGTTTCAAAACTGTAGAGTGCCATTACATTGCGGTTATATGGGAACTATGTGTTCCTATAGACCGCAATATAAATATATATGTACAGTATATGATTATATACATATATATTTATGTGCTATACACATATTAACACGTAAATATATATGTATATATTCATATAAATATATATTTAAAAATGCTGCCGATCGCTGCGCTACATACCTCTGCGCAAAGTTCTGACGCCATCTGTGATGTCATCAGAATGAGGCTCCCATAGGAGCCTAGGGAAGCGCACCCTTGTGAGCGTGATTAACTTGTAATACCTGCGCACAATATTGTCCACTGGTTTTACAAAGTGGAGCACTAATATCGCTTGCACGCATCAGATATTTAGTGCACCACTTGTAATCTGGCCCTATGTGTTTTAAATTTTAATTAGAAATTTGAAATTAACATTATACCATGAAATTTATGGAAAATAATTTGTTGCATTACTCGACCTTAGAGCTAACTTATTAAAGGGACACTGAACCCACATTTTTTTCTTTCGTGATTCAGAGAGAGCATGCAATTTTAAGCAAATTTTTAATTTACTCCTACTATCAAATTTTCTTCATTCTCTTGGTATCTTTATTTGAAAAGCAATAATGTTTTTGGTGAACAACCTGGGTTGTCCTTACTGATTGGACAGCACCAATAAACAAGTACTCTCCAGGGTTCTGAACCAACAATTGTCTGGCTCCTTAGCTTTGATGCCTTCTTCAAATACAGTTAACAAGAGAATGAAGAAAAAATGATAATAGGAGTAAATTAGAAAGTTGCTTAAAAATGCATGCTCTATATTAATCACAAAGGAAAATAAATTGGGTTCAATGTCCCTTTAAGCCCTAGATTACGAGTGGATCGCTAACTGTTGCGCACTAGCAATTAGAAGTGTTTCGCACCTGTTTGCCCATGTCAGAAGAAACACACATATTACGAGTTGAAAATAAACGTGATCGATTGAGTGCAATCAAATTTAATGCACGACAGGTTAGCAAAACAAAAATATTGCACAAAAAACATAAAAAAAACATTTAAAAGTACAATTACACTCAAAATAATTGCATTAAAAAGTTAAGGGCTCAAAGATGAGGGCTTAGGTGTAAGGAAAAAAACATGCAAAAGGCTTTAACATAAAGGATACATACTTACACAAATTTAAATACGTATATGTATATCTATTTAAGTAAATGTGTTTTACTGTGTACATATTTAACATTCCAATGTTCTTATCTAAACGTAGAATGTCCTTTTTATTGTATACCTATTTCTATATACTGTATATATGTATATATGTATATAAATATTCCTTTACCTGTATATCTACTCCGATAGATACAGTATATAGGTATAGATACAGTAATATAGGTATAGATACAGTATATATATATATATATATATATATATATATATATATATATATATATTACATATATATAGTAATATACAGTATATTTAATAATAAAAAGTAAATTATTTTCTATGTGAAGAAATAGATATGTAAAATACTCATTTTGCTCAATAGCAAATTTAGATTTTAACGCAGTCGGGTTAGCGCACATGAAAACTTAGTAATCTTAAAGCACGTTATTAAAATATTACATATAAAATACTTTTAAAACACTATTACCAATTCTTAAACGTACTGTAAAAATGTGTTTAATTTTTAAAATCGAAATCACAAACATGATGCGCAAAACACAAATTCTATATTCCTTTGTACTTTACATAGAAAATAATGTAATTTTTATTCTTAAATTCACATCTCTATATATCTGCTATATATCTGTGATACAGTTCAAAATAAAAAATACATCCCTATATATCTATAGGAATAGATTTATAGGCATAGATATATACAGATATGTATAGAAATATGTATTTAAGAATCAATAGAACATAGTCTATATGTATTTAAGAATCAATAGAACATAGTCTACTATGTGAAGATCATTAGAATGGGAAATATTAATATTTCATATCAGGTTTAGCTCTCTTGCATATGTGTGTTATTCCTTTTATTACTTTTTCCCTCTCTGTTGACTTCTATGGGAGAAGTAGTTAATGTGGGTGCAATATTTTTTACTTTTTACTTTCCAGTTGTAATATGAGTGCAACCCAACTTGCTCGAAAAGCCTCCATCTAGCAAAATGAATGCGCAAGCAGGAACGCTAATTTGCCCTCCAGTCATAATCGAGCCCTACATTTGCAATCATTAGCAGGTGGAGAACACAGAGAATTTTATAAATAATGTGGTACATTACAATCTATCCTATCTCTTTTATCTGCATTTTTACTGTTCCCAATCTTTTTTTTCAAGTTGTGAATTATTACAATCTAAGTTATATGCCATTTCTGTACTGGGAAAAGTTCAGATTGGATCTGAGCAGATAGCGGGAAATTTGAACATATGATGCATGGACGGTAAAGGCTTTGGCGATCATGATCTTTTCAATCACAAATTTTTGAATACAGATGAACAAAAAAAAATGGACACATTAAATCAAAGCACAAAGGCACTTGATAAATGATTAACACACCAAAACCCAACCTAACACAATACAACTATATTTTTGAGGGGTAACTTAGGCGGTTAGCTGGTTAGGGGGTTTATATGTTATTGGGCTTCATTGCTGTGGGGGTTGTGGTGGTTTAGGGGTTAATAGTGTAGTGGGGTTACTTTGCAGTGGGGGTTGTGGCAATTTTGGGGTTAATAGTGTAGTGTTAATGATGGGCTATGCGGCAGGTTAGAGGTTAATAGTGTAGAGGGATAATAGTGTATAGGGTTAATTTGTGGTGGGCTATGCGGCAGGTTAGGAGTTATTAGAGTAGGGGGCTTATGGCAAATAGGGTTAGTGTGCGATTAAGGGTGTTAACTTTTTTCTCAAGTTTCTCTCACCATTGACGTCTATGGGAGGGTATATTAACGCGGTCAGAATATTGTAATTTCTGTTCTTTGCGAGTGTCGGGTTATTATTGAATGTCTTTTTTTTAATAGGAAAAAAATTACATGTTTAACTTCTTAATCCAAATAGATGGAAGAATTACATTGCACAGTACTTTACACAGCATACCTTGTAGACATGGTGCCTTAATCTAACACATGCTCTGGACCCTTCTGTGAGCTTTGACAGTAAAGACAGCAGCCAGAGGAAGAAGGCACCTGCTTACATATTGTAAGAAAGCACTGATCATTCTCCCTTTACCATATAAAGGCAGATCACTGGGGGGCGGAGCGAGCAGCCGACCATGATGGCCGCACTTCAGTGAAGCTCTGTGAACGGGCCGGGTGTTTTCGCTAAAAAAACGATCATGTCCGCACTTATGGTGAACCTTTAACGATTTATAGATGCAATAAGTAACCAAGCAGACATCCTTGAAAAATCAGCTCTTAACCTAGCACGAGACCGGAATAATCCGACAGGCTTACGGCCCTCACTGCAGCAAACACCGCGGCACTCCCACTCACGGGGCTCTCAGTGCTGAACACAGCAAGTGCCGGAGCCTTACACGCAGCTGAAAAAGAAGGCGCTTAAGACCAGGACGCCTAGAGACACCGGCTGTAACAGCACCACTGGCTACGCAATCTGTCAAGATCGGGCCCAGCTTAGCAAATGTCCGGTAAGACGTTGACGCTATACACACTGACTTGGGCCTATTATTACTCCATGCGAGCACTCATTTTATAAATGCATGTACAAACGACTCAACGGTTTATCTCACCACCGGACCCTCACCACTGCTGAATATGGCCTAATCCATGTACATACATGCCACCGCAGTTAAGCTGAGATCCGTTCATATAACGCACTTTTGTATTAAGCACTCATCGCTTCTGTACCACGAGATATTATTAACTTTACCAAGTTGATGAGACACTTGAAAGCTGAGGTTACCTTTTACTAATAACCTCCTTATATGTATGTGGGACCAAAAAGAGTTAGAACTGTATCTGGATTACAAGACAAAGACAATGACGCACTTTTAATGTATATGCAAATTTTCTTCCTGCTTGCTCAAACTACAGGGAGCACTATTATACCAACTTTTGAAGTGCAGACCCACTGTTAAAGCTTGTCCAGTCACCAGCTCAACTTAATCTACACTACCACTACCCTTAAAACTGGTACATCCTACCAAAAGAATCTTTATTCGTGAAAATGCTTGCCTGATTTTGCAATCTACTAGCTACCTTAACTTGTCCTACACTGACTCTCTACCCAGATCATATAAAATAAAAAGGAACGCACAAAACACCTTAAAAGCTGGGCATACACATCCTCTTACAGGGGCTACAAAACAGATCACTGCTGTCACCGAATCCCAGGATTATTACATCTCTTACAGCACGTCTCAGCACATACCCCTGCTCCCTTTCCCGCCACACGAAATTGTGACGGGTCATACCCAGCTCCCTTTTACCGTTATCACCCTGTGAGGGTATACTCCCCAGGGGGGTACTGTGCACCGAGATCTCTGAGGAAGATTGTAAAAGCCTACCACCAACCTCCAACAACATGTCGCAAAGAAAGAACACCCGCCAAGATAAACCACAAAAATCATCACAAGCTAATCAAGGCGCAGTCCACGCTTTTTTTAAGCAAACAGACCAAATACCTACAGCCAAATCATTGGAACCCCAGATGGCTTCCATCGAAGAAGATCAAGATAGTAGCTCATCTATAATTAATGACACTGCAGCCACGAATCTGACTCAAGAAGATGATACACCAATAACCTACAAAGCCATAGCAGCCCTAATCGAACAGGTCAAAACATGTATCAAGGATGAATGTGCTGACTTGAAAAAAGAAATCAACGATCTTGGTCACAGGGTGGACAGATGATACGGGTATCTAATATAGTCCTACTAATAACTATATAGTGTCACAATTTGATATAGTGGCAGCGAGTTTTAGTAAACAAAAATTGTGATGAAGGTATTTACCTATTTTACATCGTCAATACTAATGTGAGTAAAATATAAAAAGCTGTGAAAATGATAAAATAGTTACGTGTCTACGTCAAATATGGTGGACAATTGAGGTCTATATGTATAGATAATAAGTGACAGATTGTGTGGTAAAGAATGAATATCTATGGCTGTTAATGCATAAAATATTTATTCCTAAAAAAGATAATAAGTGACAGATTGTGTAGTAAAAAATCAATTTCTATGGCTGTTTACTGCATAAAATATTTATTCCTAAAAAATCAATAAAACAACATCAATATAATTAAAATGGTTCAAATATTATATTCGGGACGTCTCCCTTGTAATCAGTGATATCTGTCGACAAGAAGTTTGCTCAGCCGCAGTTAACTGGGCATATTTGGTGGTATGTGATACAGTGTTACTGCAAATCGTAAGGTACCTTACAGTTAGAGATGTTTATGAAGGCTGATAGACCGGGCGTGCGTTTATTCTGTCCTTGCACCGGGTCTCAGTATGGTGGTGTATTCCGCGGCTTCAAAGACAAAACAGCTTGCTGATATGGTAATTGGCGGTTTGGGTTACACACCCCTTTTCTGATAGGTAGAACGTCTGGTGTTCCGTAGAAATATATCGGCCAATATATTAATAATAATGACTTGTTTCTTTCACTGAAATGATGGTAGTTGAACAAAGGTCAGACAAATGTGTGCCTGCTGTAGCCGTGTTTAAAAACGGTTGTAGTAGTAAACGTGGATACTCGCTATTTGCTGATCAGATCCCTGGTCCTTGCAGCGGTTTTATCTCCTAAATCAAAAAATTAGAGAGTCCACAGGAGGGGCTGGATCGCAGCTTTTGCGTGTATTTCAATCTTTGGTGGGTTCCACATAAAAACAAGCTTTCTGGAGTAAATTCTACGCGTTTCACCCTGAAAGGGCTTTATCAAGATACTCCAGGTGTATATTACAGACTTTTTAAAGGTGTACTTTGGATATCATTGGTTGATTGCTTATTGATTCCTATTGGATCCGGTATACAACACCTCTTTTCATAAAGGTGGACTATAGGTGTTGCTTATGCATATACATAAGGTGGTATATAACCATTATCTCCTGTATTACTAAAACTTCTTAGCATATCTATATTTATACAGGGTAATAAAAAGGGCTATATAGAAGTGATAGCGTTTGTTAAATCACTGATTTTTGATACATACAACATTTTGATACATACAATGTTCTGATATAAATAAATTGAACAATATAACAGATATGAATCTATTATTGTTGTGACAAAGTATAAACTCCTGTGATACTAAACACTTAGATAAATTTAAACCTTGCGGAGTGTTTGAGGGAATATATAAGAAATATATAAGAAATAGATGGTGTATGTTAAGTCACTGATGTAGTGAGAGTAATAAAACTATACCTGTAACTTGGACAGATAAATTAATGTGGTCAATCTGAATAAAGGGAGAATATTGATAAGTTTTCAAAGAGTATCTATAACAGGCTATATATGAATAACAGACCTTTAATTTATCGGAGATAATGACTGTGCTGACAACTATAAGGGTAAATATAAGGGGATATCTACAGCAAAATATTAAATCACCGATGTGGTGTGTAAGAACTGTGTGAGCGACAAAAATTATGATGTGAAAGAAATAAAAAGTCAGGTATTTAACTAAAAAAGTACCAGATAAAATAAAAGATTTGTGGTTATATAGATCAGGTTAAAACCAGATATCTTATAAGTTAAATAAAAATTAATATAAATTATAAATAATAAACGATTATAGAAAAATGGATATTTCTAGTTCTGAATTAAGTCCCTGGGGTTGTAGTGTTTGTAGGGTGTATATAGTCTCTGATTCAATTCTAAGTAGTTCTACTTCTAGGCTGCCCCCTCTCCAGTTTTTACTTACTTTTTTGATACCCCAAAATCTGAAGTCTGCCAAGTTATTATTATGCTTTTCTTTGAAGTGTTGATATAAGTATGTATCTTTCTTTCCTTTTTCGATTGTCCATAGGTGCTCACGGATCCTTTCTTTAAGGGTTCTAGTTGTCTCCCCAATATATTGTTTATTACATGTGCACTGTATCATATATACTATCCCTTTATCTTGGCATCTGATGGTACTATCTATTTTATATACTTTTCCTGTTTGTGTAGACTTATATTCCTTTGTTTTACAACTGTACTGACATGACTTGCAGTTTATACATGGAAAAAAACCATTTATATTTTCTCCTGATAGGCTAGTTTGTATTGTCTTGTTTGAGTCATTTTTGAACTCACTCGGAGCTAGAATGGTTTTTAGATTTCTAGCCTTTCTATAGATGATATTTGGATATGGGGAGACTTTATTACCAATGATAGGGTCATTCTGTACTAAATGCCAGTGTTTATTCATTATTTTTCTCAGAGTTTTGAAATCTTCGTTGTAGTTAGTAATAAGTGATACATTGATGCTGTTACTATCTAGAGTGGATGTGTTTGGTTTATCTTTATACTTCAGGAATTCTTTTCTATCAACCGATTCAATATCTTTTTTAGCTTTAGTTATTAAGTCTTTGTTGTAACCTTTCTCAAGGAACTTTCTTTCCAGGAAATCAGCTTGTTCCAGATAATCTGTATTTTTTGAACAATTTCTACGCAAACGGATGCATTGTCCCTTTGGTACGTTCTCTTTCCATCTTTTTAGATGGCAGCTCTCTGAGTGCATTAGGTTATTAGCATCTACTTGCTTAAAATGTGTTTTCGTGTTTAATGAGTTATCTACTATTTCAATTTCTAGATCGAGGAATACTATTTTTTCTTTACTTATAACATTTGTAAATTTTAAACCTAGGGTGTTACAATTCATATCTGCTAAAAATTGGTCTAAATGTATAATGTCGCCTTGCCAAATCATTATGATATCATCTATATATCTTTTATATAGCACGAGGTTTGCGCCAAGCTCATGAGTCTGGATGAAATTTTCTTCCCAGTTACCCATAAATAAATTAGCATAACTTGGCGCAAACCTCGTGCCCATAGCTGTACCTGTTAACTGTAAATAAAATTTCCCATTAAAGGAAAAATAGTTCTGATTCAGAATGTAAGTTATACCATCTAATATAAATTGTGCTTGTTCTTTTTTTAGAGTTTTATCTTTATGTAAATAGGACTCCACCGCTTTTATACCATCGTCGTGTTTGATGCTTGTGTAAAGTGATGATACATCACTTGTAATAAGATAATAGCTATTTTGCCATTCTAATTTTTCTAAAATTTGTAGAACATTGGTGGTATCTCTTAGATAAGAAGGAAGGGTTCTAACATATTTTTGCAGGAATTTGTCAATATATTCTGAGAGGTTGCAAGTGAGTGATCCAATGCCAGAGATTATCGGCCTCCCTGGTGGGTTATTGAGATCTTTATGTATTTTTGGCAAGTAATAAAAAATGGGTATTTTCGGAAATTTTGGTGTTAGGTATTTGAATTCTTTGGTATTTATAATACCTTTATCCTTTGCCTCATCTAATAATGAACTTAATCTATTGGAATATAGAAGTGTTGGATCTGATTTCAGTGTACTATACGTGTTTTTATCATTTAATAGTCTATTTGTTTCAATTAAATAATCCTCTTTGTTTAAAATAACAACTCCTCCTCCTTTATCTGCCTGTTTAATTACAATATTTTTGTTCTTTTGTAGACTTTGTATAGCTTGTTTTTCTTTTAAAGATAGATTATATTTAATACGGGTATTGGGTGTTATATTTTGTACTTCTTTTTGCACTAACTTCTCAAAAAGTTCTAAATTGCTTCCCCGTTCATGTCTAGGGTAGAATTTTGATTTTTCTTTTAAATCTGTATGTATATACATGGGAGTTTGGTCTGTATTTGCCGTTTGGTTTAGAGGGTTGGGATAGTTTCTTTGAATCGGATTTTTTAGAAAATATTTCTTTAGAGTTAGCTTTCTAACAAATTGACCTATGTTGATATGTGTTTGAAATTTATTCATTCTGGTGGATGGTGCGAAAGACAAACCTCTATTTAGAATTTTAATTTCTTCTTTATTTAAAGTAGTGCTGCTAAGATTAAAAATACCGTTTGGCACTACTTCGTTCTCTTGAAGTCTCTTATTTTCCCTTCTTCCTCTTCCTCTGCACCCTCTCTTGATCTTTTTTTTGGGCTTCTTTGTGGTTTTAGTATTTCTCTTTCTATCCTTTGTTCTAATCTTGGTGTTTCGGGGGCTGTGTGGCCCTGATATAAAAAATGATGATTTGGTAATTCACTTTCTCTTTGGTTTTCAAGATTTGAGAATCTGTTCCTAGTTGGGATTTGCCAAGGGGAGTTAGCATGTGTGTGATTTTGATATCTGTTCCCGGAATAATTCCAGGTATTATCATTTCTCCAAGTGTTATCATTCCTTTCTTGTCTATTGTTAAATCTATTGTAGTCATCATGGGGGGGTTGATATTGGTTAAATTGGTTTTGATTAAAATGATTGGAATTGTTTCTTCTATAATTATGGTGTCTGTATGTGTTTCCATTGTCATAATGTGTTCTGGGTCCGTTATAGTTAGTATTACTTCTATTATATGTATTATAAGTATTTGGCCTGTTTTCTTTATAATATGTGTTATTCCAATCTCGTCTGTTATGTATAGGTTCTATAAATGACCTTGGTTCTCTACTTTGGAATGGTTCATACCATTCCCTTCTGTTGTAATTGTCGTTCATGTGGTTGGAATGATGTTGTCTGGTGTTACGTTCATTTCTATTTCCTCTACTGTTTTGAGGTGTGTATGGGCCATTTCTATGATAGTGCTGATCTCTATGTTGGTTATCATGTGTGTTCTCTATATTGGTTTTAAAATTTGACTGGTTGGAAGTACTTGGTTGTGTATCTATGTTAATGGGCTCTACCGATTGTTCTAAATAGTCATTTTGGTCTCTTTTCAATTTCCCCCATTTGATATTTAGCAGGTCTTTTCTGAGTTCACCTAATTTGTCAATTATATCTCTTTGTCTGTCTTTGTAATCTATATTCTCTTTTTTATCCGCTAATTTGATTTTGATCCCTGAAATGTTATTTTCAATATCTATAAGGGATAGTTCTCTAGATTTTTTAATAATACCCATAAGTGTCATGGAAGCTTTTTCTAAGGTGTCTTCCCATTCTTTTTCTAATTGTGTTTGTAATTCAAAGTTACATTTTTTCTTTAACCTCAGACCCCTTGGGACTATGTTTGAGTCTATGTACTTGTTCATAAAAATAAGTTCTGTTTTTTGTTTGAGTTCTTTGGTCATATATTTCTCTAAGTCAAACATTTCATTTTTGATATTAATCGACATATGTGCATTTTCATTCTCGGCTAAATAGTTGTCATTTAAATTTGCCAAAAGATTATCTCTAAATTTGAACATATCTTCCTCCATAATGTGTTAAAATTTATATATATAAAAGGTGTTGAAAATAATCTAGTGATGGTAGCTGTTGGCGCAACAATACTCAGTAGGAAGATAAAGAGGATAGTAGTGATCAAGTGTATAGAATTGAGTGTTGGCGCTAACTGTTATCCTAAATGCCTGGTTAAAGGATAAACTACTCCTCCTTAGTAGTTTAAAAAAGTGTAGGTGCTAAAAATTAAAAGGGGGTAACTGGCGCTAATGGTTAGATTAGCTAGGATAACACTACCAGAATGGTGACTGTTAAATTAATAGACGGCTGTCCGTCAGAGTGAAGATTTAAACAAGTGATACGGGTATCTAATATAGTCCTACTAATAACTATATAGTGTCACAATTTGATATAGTGGCAGCGAGTTTTAGTAAACAAAAATTGTTATCTATTATTATCTATACATATAGACCTCAATTGTCCACCATATTTGACGTAGACACGTAACTATTTTATCATTTTCACAGCTTTTTATATTTTACTCACATTAGTATTGACGATGTAAAATAGGTAAATACCTTCATCACAATTTTTGTTTACTAAAACTCGCTGCCACTATATCAAATTGTGACACTATATAGTTATTAGTAGGACTATATTAGATACCCGTATCACTTGTTTAAATCTTCACTCTGACGGACAGCCGTCTATTAATTTAACAGTCACCATTCTGGTAGTGTTATCCTAGCTAATCTAACCATTAGCGCCAGTTACCCCCTTTTAATTTTTAGCACCTACACTTTTTTAAACTACTAAGGAGGAGTAGTTTATCCTTTAACCAGGCATTTAGGATAACAGTTAGCGCCAACACTCAATTCTATACACTTGATCACTACTATCCTCTTTATCTTCCTACTGAGTATTGTTGCGCCAACAGCTACCATCACTAGATTATTTTCAACACCTTTTATATATATAAATTTTAACACATTATGGAGGAAGATATGTTCAAATTTAGAGATAATCTTTTGGCAAATTTAAATGACAACTATTTAGCCGAGAATGAAAATGCACATATGTCGATTAATATCAAAAATGAAATGTTTGACTTAGAGAAATATATGACCAAAGAACTCAAACAAAAAACAGAACTTATTTTTATGAACAAGTACATAGACTCAAACATAGTCCCAAGGGGTCTGAGGTTAAAGAAAAAATGTAACTTTGAATTACAAACACAATTAGAAAAAGAATGGGAAGACACCTTAGAAAAAGCTTCCATGACACTTATGGGTATTATTAAAAAATCTAGAGAACTATCCCTTATAGATATTGAAAATAACATTTCAGGGATCAAAATCAAATTAGCGGATAAAAAAGAGAATATAGATTACAAAGACAGACAAAGAGATATAATTGACAAATTAGGTGAACTCAGAAAAGACCTGCTAAATATCAAATGGGGGAAATTGAAAAGAGACCAAAATGACTATTTAGAACAATCGGTAGAGCCCATTAACATAGATACACAACCAAGTACTTCCAACCAGTCAAATTTTAAAACCAATATAGAGAACACACATGATAACCAACATAGAGATCAGCACTATCATAGAAATGGCCCATACACACCTCAAAACAGTAGAGGAAATAGAAATGAACGTAACACCAGACAACATCATTCCAACCACATGAACGACAATTACAACAGAAGGGAATGGTATGAACCATTCCAAAGTAGAGAACCAAGGTCATTTATAGAACCTATACATAACAGACGAGATTGGAATAACACATATTATAAAGAAAACAGGCCAAATACTTATAATACATATAATAGAAGTAATACTAACTATAACGGACCCAGAACACATTATGACAATGGAAACACATACAGACACCATAATTATAGAAGAAACAATTCCAATCATTTTAATCAAAACCAATTTAACCAATATCAACCCCCCCATGATGACTACAATAGATTTAACAATAGACAAGAAAGGAATGATAACACTTGGAGAAATGATAATACCTGGAATTATTCCGGGAACAGATATCAAAATCACACACATGCTAACTCCCCTTGGCAAATCCCAACTAGGAACAGATTCTCAAATCTTGAAAACCAAAGAGAAAGTGAATTACCAAATAATCATTTTTTATATCAGGGCCACACAGCCCCCGAAACACCAAGATTAGAACAAAGGATAGAAAGAGAAATACTAAAACCACAAAGAAGCCCAAAAAAAAGATCAAGAGAGGGTGCAGAGGAAGAGGAAGAAGGGAAAATAAGAGACTTCAAGAGAACGAAGTAGTGCCAAACGGTATTTTTAATCTTAGCAGCACTACTTTAAATAAAGAAGAAATTAAAATTCTAAATAGAGGTTTGTCTTTCGCACCATCCACCAGAATGAATAAATTTCAAACACATATCAACATAGGTCAATTTGTTAGAAAGCTAACTCTAAAGAAATATTTTCTAAAAAATCCGATTCAAAGAAACTATCCCAACCCTCTAAACCAAACGGCAAATACAGACCAAACTCCCATGTATATACATACAGATTTAAAAGAAAAATCAAAATTCTACCCTAGACATGAACGGGGAAGCAATTTAGAACTTTTTGAGAAGTTAGTGCAAAAAGAAGTACAAAATATAACACCCAATACCCGTATTAAATATAATCTATCTTTAAAAGAAAAACAAGCTATACAAAGTCTACAAAAGAACAAAAATATTGTAATTAAACAGGCAGATAAAGGAGGAGGAGTTGTTATTTTAAACAAAGAGGATTATTTAATTGAAACAAATAGACTATTAAATGATAAAAACACGTATAGTACACTGAAATCAGATCCAACACTTCTATATTCCAATAGATTAAGTTCATTATTAGATGAGGCAAAGGATAAAGGTATTATAAATACCAAAGAATTCAAATACCTAACACCAAAATTTCCGAAAATACCCATTTTTTATTACTTGCCAAAAATACATAAAGATCTCAATAACCCACCAGGGAGGCCGATAATCTCTGGCATTGGATCACTCACTTGCAACCTCTCAGAATATATTGACAAATTCCTGCAAAAATATGTTAGAACCCTTCCTTCTTATCTAAGAGATACCACCAATGTTCTACAAATTTTAGAAAAATTAGAATGGCAAAATAGCTATTATCTTATTACAAGTGATGTATCATCACTTTACACAAGCATCAAACACGACGATGGTATAAAAGCGGTGGAGTCCTATTTACATAAAGATAAAACTCTAAAAAAAGAACAAGCACAATTTATATTAGATGGTATAACTTACATTCTGAATCAGAACTATTTTTCCTTTAATGGGAAATTTTATTTACAGTTAACAGGTACAGCTATGGGCACGAGGTTTGCGCCAAGTTATGCTAATTTATTTATGGGTAACTGGGAAGAAAATTTCATCCAGACTCATGAGCTTGGCGCAAACCTCGTGCTATATAAAAGATATATAGATGATATCATAATGATTTGGCAAGGCGACATTATACAGTTAGACCAATTTTTAGCAGATATGAATTGTAACACCCTAGGTTTAAAATTTACAAATGTTATAAGTAAAGAAAAAATAGTATTCCTCGATCTAGAAATTGAAATAGTAGATAACTCATTAAACACGAAAACACATTTTAAGCAAGTAGATGCTAATAACCTAATACACTCAGAGAGCTGCCATCTAAAAAGATGGAAAGAGAACGTACCAAAGGGACAATGCATCCGTTTGCGTAGAAATTGTTCAAAAAATACAGATTATCTGGAACAAGCTGATTTCCTGGAAAGAAAGTTCCTTGAGAAAGGTTACAACAAAGACTTAATAACTAAAGCTAAAAAAGATATTGAATCGGTTGATAGAAAAGAATTCCTGAAGTATAAAGATAAACCAAACACATCCACTCTAGATAGTAACAGCATCAATGTATCACTTATTACTAACTACAACGAAGATTTCAAAACTCTGAGAAAAATAATGAATAAACACTGGCATTTAGTACAGAATGACCCTATCATTGGTAATAAAGTCTCCCCATATCCAAATATCATCTATAGAAAGGCTAGAAATCTAAAAACCATTCTAGCTCCGAGTGAGTTCAAAAATGACTCAAACAAGACAATACAAACTAGCCTATCAGGAGAAAATATAAATGGTTTTTTTCCATGTATAAACTGCAAGTCATGTCAGTACAGTTGTAAAACAAAGGAATATAAGTCTACACAAACAGGAAAAGTATATAAAATAGATAGTACCATCAGATGCCAAGATAAAGGGATAGTATATATGATACAGTGCACATGTAATAAACAATATATTGGGGAGACAACTAGAACCCTTAAAGAAAGGATCCGTGAGCACCTATGGACAATCGAAAAAGGAAAGAAAGATACATACTTATATCAACACTTCAAAGAAAAGCATAATAATAACTTGGCAGACTTCAGATTTTGGGGTATCAAAAAAGTAAGTAAAAACTGGAGAGGGGGCAGCCTAGAAGTAGAACTACTTAGAATTGAATCAGAGACTATATACACCCTACAAACACTACAACCCCAGGGACTTAATTCAGAACTAGAAATATCCATTTTTCTATAATAGTTTATTATTTATAATTTATATTAATTTTTATTTAACTTATAAGATATCTGGTTTTAACCTGATCTATATAACCACAAATCTTTTATTTTATCTGGTACTTTTTTAGTTAAATACCTGACTTTTTATTTCTTTCACATCATAATTTTTGTCGCTCACACAGTTCTTACACACCACATCGGTGATTTAATATTTTGCTGTAGATATCCCCTTATATTTACCCTTATAGTTGTCAGCACAGTCATTATCTCCGATAAATTAAAGGTCTGTTATTCATATATAGCCTGTTATAGATACTCTTTGAAAACTTATCAATATTCTCCCTTTATTCAGATTGACCACATTAATTTATCTGTCCAAGTTACAGGTATAGTTTTATTACTCTCACTACATCAGTGACTTAACATACACCATCTATTTCTTATATATTTCTTATATATTCCCTCAAACACTCCGCAAGGTTTAAATTTATCTAAGTGTTTAGTATCACAGGAGTTTATACTTTGTCACAACAATAATAGATTCATATCTGTTATATTGTTCGATTTATTTATATCAGAACATTGTATGTATCAAAATGTTGTATGTATCAAAAATCAGTGATATAACAAACGCTATCACTTCTATATAGCCCTTTTTATTACCCTGTATAAATATAGATATGCTAAGAAGTTTTAGTAATACAGGAGATAATGGTTATATACCACCTTATGTATATGCATAAGCAACACCTATAGTCCACCTTTATGAAAAGAGGTGTTGTATACCGGATCCAATAGGAATCAATAAGCAATCAACCAATGATATCCAAAGTACACCTTTAAAAAGTCTGTAATATACACCTGGAGTATCTTGATAAAGCCCTTTCAGGGTGAAACGCGTAGAATTTACTCCAGAAAGCTTGTTTTTATGTGGAACCCACCAAAGATTGAAATACACGCAAAAGCTGCGATCCAGCCCCTCCTGTGGACTCTCTAATTTTTTGATTAAGGAGATAAAACCGCTGCAAGGACCAGGGATCTGATCAGCAAATAGCGAGTATCCACGTTTACTACTACAACCGTTTTTAAACACGGCTACAGCAGGCACACATTTGTCTGACCTTTGTTCAACTACCATCATTTCAGTGAAAGAAACAAGTCATTATTATTAATATATTGGCCGATATATTTCTACGGAACACCAGACGTTCTACCTATCAGAAAAGGGGTGTGTAACCCAAACCGCCAATTACCATATCAGCGAGCTGTTTTGTCTTTGAAGCCGCGGAATACACCACCATACTGAGACCCGGTGCAAGGACAGAATAAACGCACGCCCGGTCTATCAGCCTTCATAAACATCTCTAACTGTAAGGTACCTTACGATTTGCAGTAACACTGTATCACATACCACCAAATATGCCCAGTTAACTGCGGCTGAGCAAACTTCTTGTCGACAGATATCACTGATTACAAGGGAGACGTCCCGAATATAATATTTGAACCATTTTAATTATATTGATGTTGTTTTATTGATTTTTTAGGAATAAATATTTTATGCAGTAAACAGCCATAGAAATTGATTTTTTACTACACAATCTGTCACTTATTATCTTTTTTAGGAATAAATATTTTATGCATTAACAGCCATAGATATTCATTCTTTACCACACAATCTGTCACTTATTATCTATACATATAGACCTCAATTGTCCACCATATTTGACGTAGACACGTAACTATTTTATCATTTTCACAGCTTTTTATATTTTACTCACATTAGTATTGACGATGTAAAATAGGTAAATACCTTCATCACAATTTTTGTTTACTAAAACTCGCTGCCACTATATCAAATTGTGACACTATATAGTTATTAGTAGGACTATATTAGATACCCGTATCACTTGTTTAAATCTTCACTCTGACGGACAGCCGTCTATTAATTTAACAGTCACCATTCTGGTAGTGTTATCCTAGCTAATCTAACCATTAGCGCCAGTTACCCCCTTTTAATTTTTAGCACCTACACTTTTTTAAACTACTAAGGAGGAGTAGTTTATCCTTTAACCAGGCATTTAGGATAACAGTTAGCGCCAACACTCAATTCTATACACTTGATCACAGGGTGGACACCCTGGAAGAACATGAGTATGTTGTAGCACAAAAATTGGCAAATCTCTCAACTAACCAGGTACAGCAAATCCAACACATCACAGAACTGGAAGACAAAATTGACGATTTGGAAAATCGTACCAGAAGAGAGAATCTCCGATTCAGGGGGATACCAGAATCAGTCTTAACCAATGACATCCGAGAATATCTTCAGGCTCTATTTACTGTCATATTAGGAGACAATCTTTCGGAGCATTCAGAAATCCCTTTAGATAGAGCCCACAGGGCACTCCGACCAAAACCTCCTGAAGACTCTCCTCCAAGAGACATTGTAGTACATTTTCAGAACTATAGACAAAAAGAGGAGATATATAATGCTGCCAGGAAAAGGCAAGTTATTCATTTTCAGGACCATAAGATACAAATTTACCAGGATTTATCCCTTAGGACACTACAAAAGAGGCGAGACTTCCAACCCTTAACATCCCACCTTCGTACACTTCACATCCCTTATAGGTGGGGCTTTCCTACATCTGTTATCGTCATGAAAAATGGGAAGAAAACAGAGTGCTCTTCACCTTCTGACATTGGCAGATTTTGCAACATCTTAAATATCTCCACACCGGATGAGAACATTCCTCACTCACCCCACAAGCTACAAAACAGATTTCCCAACCCTTTGCCTCAAAGAAGACCGGGTCCAGATACCATCCCCAGTCAGAATAAAAGAAGACAAATCTCCTCCACTAGCATGGACATTACTGATACCATGGACACGGACTCTGCCAGATGAGTAACCTTATCATGTTATTCTAACACTATTTGTTTCTTTCCCTTGCTTGTCCTTTATAGCCGAACCTGAGCTTTGAAGATGAGCCTCTCAATATCCTTTTTGTAATGATCTTCAGTTATAGATCTATAGATAACCATATGTTCTTTTCACATGTTTTATGTATATGTTATTTTCTTGCTGTTGAGCTGCTCCCCACATTCTGCCATTTGTACAAGAACTATCTGTGCCTGAACCCAGAACATTTATCTACCCTTATACATACTCAAGGGGGATAGAGAAAGGCACTGAGCTATATCCGGTGGAGCCTATATCTCAGACATGTTACGAGGACATTGTATTCCTTTTATTTAATGTTATGTTAGGTTATATATTAAGTTTAACCCATTGTTGTTGCTCAAAGTTGATTTTGTTTTGACACTATCACACAGAATACAGATTAAACATTCCATATACAAATCTTCTATAGCTATAACTACAGACCCATAGACAAAGGTGGCGGTATAACCTAATGTAATCAAGGTCTTAGTCACACTATCTATTTTAAAGCTATGACTTTCAATGACTATCTAATAGGGCCCGAATTTTTGACCTATATAAAAAGGCACAATAACACATTGTACAGCCGCTCAGTCACTGTCATATGACACCCTTAGTGCCATCTTCCCACCACTATGTATGACACCCTAAAACTAGTAACAGGTCTCGAATCAGACAATTTCCACAAGACACATATCTCTCACTGCTGAACAAGTACCACATCTCACTAAATAATTAATATGTCACCTTTGATTGCCCTAACACCCGGCCTGTAACAATAGCTCCCAAAACGAAATTTTAAATCACAACTCCACTATACATTCATATCTACATTTTTTCAGAAATTATATTCTATTTTACTGCTAACTGAATTAATGTTGTTCTAATCACTGTTATTTGCTCTAATATTGTTTTCTATTACCATTACCCCCCTTTCATCCCTCCCTATCTTATTTGTTCCCTCCTGATTACTCACACCACCAATACCAGCTCCTTCTTCCCACCTCAGCAGGTCCCCCTTAAATAAACCCCCCCCCCAATATCCCATCTGGTTTCTCTATATAGATCAGTTTCAAAGACATATACACTTGATATTATGGTAACTCTTTCCCCACACCATAGAGCAGAGGCTCTACACATAGCCACACAAAATGTTAAAGGTTTCCTCTCAGCGGAAAAAACGCTCAATTGCGTTTCACGATTTCCATAAACGTAAAATTGACATCATAATGACTCAAGAAACACATTTTAAGAAAAATCACGAGCCAGTTCTATCTAGGAGATATTTCGATCAACACTTCTGTAGCTCAGGTACACATAGAAAAAATGGAGTCAGTATTTCATTTAGACGCAACTTTCCCTTCGAGTTAATACAAAAATACTCAGATAGTGAAGGCAGAATCTTAATTCTAGCTGGACTGTGCTACGGCGCTCCTATTACTCTGGTAAATATCTATGCCCCGAATAGACCCACCCCCCATTTCTTTAAACATCTAACCAACATAATATTAGATACAGCTAAAGGTCCGATTATCGTTGGTGGAGATTTCAACTTCCCTATGAATCCAATTCTAGACACATCTAGTGGGAAATCATATCTGCGCAATAACACCCTTAAATCCAACTGTATGGCCTTACGAGCTATTAATCTGTTTGATACTTGGAGAATAGTACACACTGATAGGAAGGACTACACCTTCTTCTCACACCCACAGCACACATATTCTAGACTAGATTACATTTTATGTGATCAAACTCTCCTCTCAGGCCTAGTTAACTCAAAAATAACTCACACTTCTTGGTCCGACCACAGTATGGTTTCTACTAATTTCAAGTGGGCAAGTAAACCTAACACTACATACAACTGGAAACTCAATGACCACCTACTAACTGACCAAGCTATAGTTGACGACCTTAAAAAATTCTCAGATGAATTCTTTGCCTTAAATAGACCGGAGGACACGTCGTCCGCAAACAATTGGGAGGCCTATAAATGTTACATAAGGGGGGTCATAATAAAACATAACGCAACACAGCGCAAACTACATACCGCCCAATTCACCTCCTTAACTAACGATCTGACGACCTGTGAAGCTGCACTTAAATCAGACCCATCTTCTTCTTCTAAACTCGCTAATATGACTGCAGCAAGAGAGGCCCTTAATAGATTTCTGGTACAAAAAGCCCATATGAGAGCACTGACCACCAAATCCAAATTTTTTGTAGAAAGCAACAAGGCTGGGCGTCTACTTGCTAGATCCCTTAAAAAACAGAGACTCTCCAATTTCATTAGAACAATCCGACGACCTACCGGTGAAGCCACCCACACTAATTAAGGCATTGTTAACTCATTTGTTTCTTACTATAAGAAACTATACAATATAGCAGATATCCCATCCCAAAATAAGAAGGAACTTTTAAATTCGTACTTAGCTACTGTTGATATACCTTCTATTACGGAGGAAAACAGACAATTTTTAGATTCCCCCATCACCCTTAAAGACATTAGCTCGGTCATAAAATCATTACCAAACGGCAAAGCCCCAGGCCCTGACGGTTTCACGACGAAATTTTACCAACTTTTACAACAACAGCTTAACCCCCATCTTTTATCGCTCTATACTGATATCGATCATGGTGTCATTCTCTCTGGCTCCCTTCTAGAAGCAGTGATCACAGTTATTCCTAAACCAGGCAAATCTACAGATTCGGTTAGCAATTATAGACCTATCTCACTTATAAATATAGACATGAAAATATACGCTAAAATTTTAGCCAATCGCTTGAATTTGATATTACCTGATATTATCCACCCTGACCAGGTGGGCTTCATTAAAGGAAGGGAAGCCAAGGACAATACAACCAGACTGCTCCACTCATTGCAATGCGCACATTACGATCTTTCACCACTTACCCTACTATCTACAGATGCTGAGAAAGCATTTGACAGGGTGGACTGGCAATTTATGTGGTCCACACTGTCAAAATTCGGCTTCTCCGAGTTATTCATCAATAGAATAAAGGCACTCTATCACAATCCGAGTGCAAAAGTTAAAGTAAATAACACTATTTCTCAATCTTTCCCCATTTCCAATGGAACCCGTCAGGGCTGCCCACTCTCACCCCTATTATTTGCCCTCACAGTCGAAGTATTAGCATTACAAATCAGAAGTTGCCATCAAATCCAAGGCCTCAAGTTTGGAGATATAACCCAAAAATGCCTCTTGTTTGCGGATGATGTGATCTTTACATTGAGATCCCCGACTACTTCTCTACCGGCCCTAATACAAATACTAGACGACTACAAACAAATTTCCAACTTCACCATTAATATGGAGAAGTCGGGAATAATGCTGATTAACTTGACTCCTCAAGAAATCCTCAGTATAACACAACACACAAAATTTCTATTAGTCGATAAACTCAAATACCTAGGCTTAACGATCCCCAAAGATATACATAAATTATTCCCCGATAATTTCATTAACCTTCAAAATAACATTAAAACCTTATTAGAAAATTGGCATAGGCAAGGACATTTATCTTGGCTTGGACGGATAAGCACAGTGAAAATGATGATACTACCTAAATATCTATATCTTTTTCAAACCCTACCCATGGCCATACCGAAACCTTTTCTTCGTAAACAGCAAAAATTGATGAATTCCTTTATTTGGTCATACAAACGACCCAGAATAGCCCAACACACTATGTACTTGAGTAAGGAGGATGGGGGGTTGGGTGTACCTAATTTACTTAATTACTACAAAGCTGCACATCTGGCCAGAGTTGTGGCATGGAATCATGCCAACTCCTCAAAGATTTGGATACAAATAGAAAGCTATTTATCACGAGTTAACCACATGAGAGACTTGCCTTGGATACCCAAAGACTCTAGACCGCATGTCATACAACTCAATGATTACACTAAAACCACCTTGGCTATATGGGACGATATACTAACACATACAAAAGGAGTATCCACAATAATATCTCCCTTAACCCCTTTACTTCAATACCACCTATTTCTCAAACATAGCCGCTTTACGCATACCCCTGCCAACAAACTCCTTACGGCCTTACCAATATACTTAATAACCACCCCCTCAGGTGTGAAGGACAGAACCACGCTTAACGAAGAGCTAGGATCACCCTTTCATTGTTGGTACTCTTACTTACAGATCAGACACGCCATTACCCACAGCCCTCATAAAGAAACGATACTGAGACCCTTAACTGCTTTCGAACAGTTATGCGTCAACCCAAAAATAGGTAAGGCGCATCTATCCATGATATACAAAATCCTCAGAGGCTCATTCCCTTAGAAAAAGCCAACATACTTAAAGAGATGGACAGACGAGCTCCTCACTGACCTAGACGTTGAGGCTTGGAGACGATGCTTCTGCCACACACATTCCTCTTCCATTTCCTTGACCATTTCCGAACTAAATTACAAAATACTAGCTCGGTGGTATTTAACCCCACAACGCTTGAAAGCTATATACCCTACCGCCTCCTCCAGTTGCTGGAGGAGATGTGGAGAAGAGGGTACCATCATCCATATTTGGTGGTCTTGCCCTCTCCTAAATAACTTTTGGAACCAAATAGGGAGACGCATATCTAATATCCTGGGCACTAACATTACTCTATCTCCACAAATCATTCTCCTTAGTCACATCCCTAAGCTCACATGTGTCTACCGCAAGAAACTGCTTTTATTAATGCTATCGTGTGCTAAGAGGTTAATTCCCCGATTGTGGAAAACACAAGAGATACCCACGGTCGCCCAATGGCAATATGAAGTAAGCCATATTCTTACACTAGAAAAGATGCATTATTGCTATCTAGGTAAACAAGATATGATATCTAACATTCAGTTTATATAGGAGCAGGGTTCTCATGAACGTACTTATTAGGCTTATTCCACAACTTTTCCCCAGCGTTAACAATCACATACCACCCCGTCCTTGAAACCTTCATGACATAATCATAATCCTCCAACACAAATATTACGTTAAACCAGATGGGATAAAACCCTATACCCTTTCCTTTTAAACCTTTCTCCCTAAGCCCTACCCCACTCACCTAACCACACCTCCTCCTATACCTCTTCTTGACTACCTTCACCCAGGTCTGCCCTGGTGTGATTCACCGCTACTCTTAGCTAACCCTCAAAAAAAATTTCTTAAAAAACTTGGTCACTGATTATTGAAAGTTGCTGTTCTAGTGAATTGTCACTTTAATGTTGATATAAGAAATGTACCTTTATCGCTTGTATTTCAGTGTACCTTATGTCAATAAAAATCATTTAAACATAAAGGCAGATCACTAACACAGACAATGGCCTCTATTTATCAAAGTCTGGTGGATCTGATCCGACAGTGTGGATTAGGTCCGCCAGACTTCGCTGAATACAGAGAGCAATACGCTCTCCATATTCAGCATTGCACCAGCAGCTCCAATCGGCCGCCAGCAGGGGGTGTCAATCACCCCGATCTTACTTGATTTCCGGTGATGTCTGTCCGCCTGCTAAGAGCAGGCAGACAGGTTATGGAGCAGCGGTCTTTGTGACCGCTGCTTCATAACTGGTGTTTCTGGCGAGTCTGAAGACTCGCCAGAAACACGGGCGGAGCTTGATAGATAGGCCCCAATGGCACAATGTGTCACTGTCAGTATCAACTTGCGGTGAGACTGTAAGTGATGTGGGAGAGAAGGAGGGACGTAGGGGAGGGTTGGTGAGGGAGGGATTAAAAGTTACTTCACAAAGTCAATAGATTCTTTATGAATTTCCCATGATTGACTGAGGTTTAGGTGAAAAAAAAACATGATCACACCTCTAGAGTGCATCAGAATGCCCAAGGCCAGCCCCTACTTTGCCTCTCCAAGGTTTAGTACATGGTTCTAATTCTATCAAGCGTTACTATTTTACCCTTACAATTTTGCAATTTGCTAAGTACTAAAACATAACTCTAAGCATTCAAATAATTAATAGTCCCAATGAACTGAAAAAAGTACAGAAATTAGCCAATTAGATGAAACATTACAATACCTCTGATTGGGCAACCCTGATTTAGAATTTACAACCAGTGAGTATTTTGTACACCACAGTTTATGTGCAATAATAAAACTTTACAATTTACCAAATATGGATAATATTCTTTGATTATAATTGCACCAATAGCAATATGTATAATAATGTTGCTCATGTACAGACATATATTAGCCTGTCAATATGACTATTTGCACTACACTATTGTGTTGCCTGAGGTTTGATAAGTGAGATATCATAAATTGGTTCAAATTCCCTTGAATGTTTTCGACCCTGTGGAACTAAAATATTCCCAACTATATTAATAAATCCAAGTCCAAGAAGTCCAAGTAAATTATCATGATGATACTTAAAAATATATAACACTGTCTAATTTAGAACAGAAGGAGATATGAGAAATATGATCATTGTATCCTTACAGAAACTCAAAAGTAGCTGATTGTGTATAACCTCAGGTTGTGTATAATTGAAGCAATTTTCTTTGCTCTTCAAATACACAAATGTCAAAGTAGCTGCATAATGAATCTTTGTTGATTGTGATGGTGCGTGCTTTAAAAAGAGAATGACTGTAAAGTATTTATTGTCTGCAATTTTATCAGTGATCTGGAGTGAGGGTCATAACCAGACAAGTGTACATGAATTATAATCATAGAAAACAACGGGGCCAAAGTCAACAGACACATAAATGTTTGCTAGAGAATAACAAAAGCTTTTTTAAACTTCAAGAACTAATTAAACTTTAGAAATCTTATTTCCTAACCTTTTAGCATTTTAACAACATATCAACTAAAATGAAAATTTGGAATGATAAATTGTTCAACCTATTGAAATAAAAATAAAAAAAAGTCTTTTGAACAAAAAAAAAAATATGCATCATTATTTGAAATAAAGTTTTGGATTATTTTGGGGAGAAAAAACTACATTTAGTTATTGATTACAATAATATAGCAAAACTTATCAAAGGTTTTAACTACAAAAAGTACTTTGAACTTTAATGGTGATATTCTGTAAAAACTAATTATATACTGAAGTATTGGAAATAACCCCTTTGGTAGTATATTAAAACACAAAGGCATCTACTTATCAAGATGTCAACCGCAAATACGCTGGAATTTTGCAGCGCATTTGTGGCGAGCCTGATTCTCAAGAGCCGAAACGCGTCAGCCAGGGGTACGTGATTACCCACACCGCAGGTCTAACCTGTCCTGTATTTGTTGTAACCGGGCCTTGTCCATGTAAACTTTTAAAGCTGGAATAAAGTTTCGCTTTTTAACCAACAGTCCGGTGCTCTTGCATTGCTTTTTTCTATTGACTGTGGATTTGAATTTAGAGCACAGACTACAGTGGTGGCATTTGGGTCCATTTTTCTGCCGCATTGGGAACACTCACGGAGCGCAACACATCCCGGCTCCGCCCTCCCCAACACACACTGCTTGTAAGATGTCACGGGAGAACAGCGTCTCAGCAGGTGAATCACACACGCGGATTGTCTGGAGGGCGTGCTGAAAGAGGGGCGTGAGGCTGTCTGTTGCAATACAGCCAGGAGCACACAGGCTCAGAGGACAAAAGCCTTATTGCCCTTAGGACCGGCACGGATCCCCTTTCCAGAGCGTGTAGGTGAGAATTTCTGCTTAATACAAGTGTATATCTACTATGCAGTTTTGTGCAGCAGAGCTTGTATCTAACTATTGAAAGGAAGCTGTTGATCACAAAGTAAGGGGAATGTATATACAGGAGTGCTGTTTGAACAAACTTTCAGGAGCTGGTGTTTTGCTTTTGTTTTTGATTTGCAACTATATGGGTCCTATACACCTTACACCAATAGGTGTTTGTGAGTTGGACTGTCATTACAACATTGGACTGAGTTCATTGTTTGGCTAGATGGATAGGTGATGCTTATCCTCTTTTGCTTATCTTTGAACCTGATATCCCTTAGTTATCAAACCCTACAAACCGGCAAAAGTAGAATTTTGTGACATAACATACCATCCGCTGGTCTCAGTCCGACACAGATCGATGCTTACGTCATTACAGATGTTTCGAATGCAAATTTGGCACTATCTGACTACTTTTGGCTTCTTTTGCTAGTTAACAAATTCCTAACAGGTACGCTTGGCACTATTCCGGCCAGGCGTACCTGGTTTTCACTCCGCCGCCCTGGAGGCGGCAGATACTATAGGAATCAATGGGAATATGAAAGCAGCGAAAGCTCATGTTCGCTACTGCCCGATATCCCATTGATTCCTAGGGTAATGTTTACACCTAACACCCTAACATGTACCCCGAATCTAAACACCCCTAATCTGCCGCCCCTAGACTGCCGCCACCTACATTATACTTATTAACCCCTAATATGCTGCCCAGACACCGCCGCCACCTACATAAAGTTATTAACCCCTAATCTGCCCCCCTACACCACCACCACCTACATTATACTTATTAACCCCTAATTTGCCACCCCCTACACTGCCGCCACTATATTAAATGTATTTACCCCTAAACCTAAGTCTAACCCTAAGACTCCCTAAATTAAATATAATTTAAATAAATCTAAATAAATATTCATAGCATTAAATAAATTATTCCTATTTAAAGTGAAATACTTACCTGTGAAATAAACCCTAAGCTAGCTACAATATAACTAATAGTTACATTGTAGCTAGTTTAGGATTTATTTTTATTTTACAGGCAAGTTTGTATTTATTTTAACTAGCTAGAATAGTTACTAAATAGTTATTAACTATTTAATAACTACCTAGCTAAAATAAATACAAATATACCTGTAAAATAAAACCTAACCTATGTTACACTAACACCTAACACTACACTATAAATAAATTAATTCCCTACATTAAATACAATTAAATACAATTAAATACAATTAAATAAAATTATCTAAAGTACAAAACAAACACTAAATTACAGAAAATAATAAACAAATGAAAAGATTTTTAAACTAATTACACCTAATCTAATCCCTCTAACAAAATAAAAAAGCCCCCCAAAATAAAAAAGCCCTACCCTACACTAAATTACAAATAGCCCTTAAAAGGGCCTTTTGCGGGGCACTGCCCCAAAGTAATCAGCTCTCTTACCTGTAAAAAAATTACAAATCCCCCCCAACATTAAAACCCACCACCCACACAACCAACCCTACTCTAAAACCCACCCAATACCCCCTTAAAAAAACCTAACACTAACCCCTTGAAGATCACCTTACCGGGAGAAGTCTTCACCCAACCTGGCCGAAGTCCTCAATGAATCCGGCAGAAGTGGTCCTCCAGACAGGCAGAAGTGATCCTCCAGATGGGCAGAAGTCTTCATCCAGACGGCATCTTCTATCTTCATCCATCCGGCACGGAGCGGCTCCATCTTCAAGACATTCAGAATTCTATCAGCCAATCGGAATCTAAAATACGCCATCTTAGATAACATCACTTAAAGGTACCTTCATTCAGCAAGAAGACGTCGGCCAAAGAGGATGCTCCTCGTCGGATGTCTTGAAGATGGAGCCGCTCCGCACCGGATGGATGAAGATAGAAGATGCCGTTTGGATGAAGAATTCTGCCTGTCTGGAGGACCACTTCTGGCGGATTCGTTGAGGACTTCGGCCCGATTGGGTGAAGACTAAGGTGATCTTCAAGGGATTAGTGTTAGTTTTTTTTAAGGGGGTATTGGGTGGATTTTAGAGTAGGGTTGGTTGTGTGGGTGGTGGGTTTTAATGTTGGGGGGGATTTGTATTTTTTTTTTTACAGGTAAAAGAGCTGATTACTTTGGGGCAATGCCACGCAAAAGGCCCTTTTAAGGACTATTTGTAATTTAGTGTAGGGTAATGCTTTTTTTTATTTTGGGGGGGATTTTTTATTTTGTTATAGGGATTAGATTAGGTGTAATTAGTTTAAAAATCTTTTAATTTGTTTATTATTTTCTGTAATTGAGTGTTGTTTTTTTTGTACTTTAGATAATTTTATTTAATTGTATTTAATTGTATTTAATTTAGCGAATTAATTTAATTATAGTGTAGTGTTAGGTGTTAGTATAACTTTTGTTAGGTTTAATTTTACAGGTACTTTTGTATTCATTTTAACTAGGAAGTTATTAAATAGTTAATAACTATTTAATAACTATTCTATCTAGTTAAAATAAATACAAACTTGCCTGTAAAATAAAAATAAAACCTAAGCTAGATATAATGTAACTATTAGTTGTATTGTAGCTATCTTAGGGTTTATTTTATAGGTAAGTATTTAGTTTTAAATAGGAATAATTTATTTAATGATAGGAATATTTATTTAGATTTATTAAATTATATTTAAGTTAGGGGGTGTTCGGGTTAGGGTTAGACTTAGGTTTAGGGGTTAATAAATTTAATATAGTAGCAACGGTGTAGGGGGGGAAGATTAGGGATTAATAAATATAATGTAAGTGGCGGCGGTGTAGGGGACGGCAGATTAGGGGTTAATAAGTATAATGTTGGTTGCGGCGGTGTAGGGGGCGGTAGATTAGGGGTTAATAAGTATAATGTAGGTGGCGGTGGTCTCCGGGAGCAGCGGTTTAAGGGTTAAACAATTTATTTAGTTGTGGCGGGGTCCGTGAGCGGCTGTTTAGGGGTTAATACATTTATTAGAGTTGCGGTGGGCTCCGGGAGTGGCGGTATAGGGGTAAACAGTTTAGTATAGTGTGGGTGTTTAGTGACAGTATACCAATAAAGCTGTGAAAAAGCCGAAGAGCAGCAAGATCGATGACTGTTAGTTAACAACAGTCCTCTGCTCATCGCCACGTACTTGGTGCGCGGCTTTTTGACAGCTTTTTTGGTAACTTTGGAGAGCATATTCAGGTCCGCGGTTGTGATGTTAGGCGATCTTAGGCAAGCGTATTGGTGCCGTTGAATGCAAGTAAGTTGACGGCTTGATAAGTTGATGCCATTGGGTCAATTTAATTTTTTTTAATGTTTTTAAATACTGAAAAAAATTGAATATTTTGCTTTATTAAAACATTTTTATATTTTTTTTACTACTTTTGTTAGTAATCTTATGTGCTTTATTTTTTTGTATAATTGTAAAAAGTAGCATAAAACAGAATATCTGTTATTTATGATTCTCCAGTTGTTTAGAGAAACACATTGTTTGATGGCATGTTTTGTTTTTAGTTATGTGGCTGATCACAAGCAATAACTTGTTAAAAACATGAACATATCTATATATAAATATATAAATCATTTCTGAAACACAGAAATCCTTAAAGGAATACAAACCTACAGTAGCTTGTGAATTCACATGTTTAATTATAAAGGCTGCTTAAATTCTTTTTTTAATATATAGCTTTTTATATTTTTTTCTTTGCATCCACAATTAACACTGGTAGTGTCTTGTTCCACCTCATCAAACACACACACACACACACACATACTGCAGTATTTGCAATGTACTGGCAGATAGTTTGAACATTTGTACCCAGTGCAAATACTAAGTTTTGAGGTGCTTCTATTAGGGGGGCACAGAGGGAGTAACTTAATTTAGGATGCTTAGAAAGATCAATGAGAATAAGTTCAACATCAGGATTAAAACAGCATTATCAATTAAATATCAGCAATGTGGAGGAGGAATGTTTTCTAAGCATCTTTACACAACATGACTGTGCATTCAGTAAATGTAAAAATTGTTTCTGTTTAGAAAAAGTTCAAATAATAGATATGTAAACTGAGTTTCACTATACATGCATTACAATTGCTAATATTACCACTGAAATACTTTGTGAAAACGCTCACCTTATCTGGTATTGTTTAGAACATTAGATATTTCTGGTGGTGTCTCCTCATTATAATACAAGTTACTCCCATGGACCAACAACAAAATTCCCATTGAACGGCTATATATTCCCTATGTACTGTATGTGATCACCGTTGTTAATAAAGAACAACAACAACAAAAGCTTAAAGGGACATAATACTCATATGCTAAATCACTTGAAACTGATGCAGTATAACTGTAAAAAGCTGACAGGAAAATATCACCTGAGCATCTCTATGTAAAAAAGGAAGTTATTTTACCTCACAATTTCCTCAGCTCACCAGAGTAAGTTCTGTGTAAAAAGTTATACTCAGCTGCTGCTCAGCTGCAGGTAAACAAATTTAAAAAATGAAGAAATGAACAGCAGCCAATCAACATAAGCAGTGCTGAGGTCATGAACTCTTACTGTGATCTCATGAGATTTGACTTAACTCTCATGAGATTTCATAGTAAGCTTCCTTTACCTGATTGGTGAAATAATATGAGAGTGCACGATGCTAGTCCCTTCAGATGTCCCGGGACAAACACACTAAAATGCTGCTTAGAAATCCTTTACAATGGGAGGTGGCTACTGAGGAACTTTTGAGGTAAAATATCTTTCTTTTTTACATAGAGATGTTCAGGTGATATTTTCTAATCAGCTTATTACAGCTATGCTGCATCACTTTCAAGTGTTTAAACATTTGGGTATTATGGCCATTTAACATGAAACCTCTACAATCGAGGGGGAGGATATTGTACTATGTTTAAAGTGTGTTACATGTATGAATTATACTGTAAAATACTATGGCCCAAAGGCACACTTATGCTAGTTCAGGACGTGATAAGCAGTATTGCTAATATTAGCGCACAACTTGATATTACTAGAATTTATCATCTACAAAACATCTATGCAAAGAAAACTCTAGTGTACAATGGTGATATTTTTGTGTACTAAGACAAGGCATGTAAACCTAACAAAACATATAAGATGAAAATTATTTACACCTGCTGGAATAGTTAACGGTTTGTAGTCCAGTTTTTGCACCAGCATTGTATTCTAAAACCAGTATTTTCCTAAATTGCCTTTTTGTTTCGGTTTCCTGATGGAATTTTTGTTGTTTTTTCTGGATAGCTGGGTTATGAGATGCTGTATTATTTGTGATTTATATCTCCATCTAGAGATTTTGTATGGTGCAGATTTATTTTGATTGTTTTCATATGACCACTAGGCTTGTATATCTGAGGTTAGAAAAGATCACTAAGCCGTATACGCACATCAGCTTGAACGATTGTGCTCTATAAAAATATTGTTATATAGTGGAAGCTGTCATTTTAAAAGTATATAGAATTTAGAAATAATCAAGACATATAAAACAATCATTGTATTCCCAGCAAGCTTATTATCTAAACAGACCAACTTCAAGTTAAGTCATTTCTATCTTTTTAAAATGTAATCTACATAGAAAAGTATTCTTGAAGTTATGTTCAAATTTTCAATAAATTTTATAAAGCAATTTTTTTGTATTATTAAAGAAAGACTGACTGCAATAAAACATACCAATAAAACAGTTTATCTTAAGTTTTCTTACAAAATATATTTTAATACACTTTAAAAAAGATATTTAATACCTCTGACAGCATTGGCAATGCAGATACAATTCACTGCATTTGATGAAAAATGAATTACTTCGTAAAGGCTGTTCCTTGCATTTGATACATAACAAAATCATGTTTTAGGTTCAATCTGTCCTCTAATTCTAAGATGTACTTTATATGTGTATGTGTATACTGTATATGCACTCTCACAAACAGGTATCCCACTACCAGGGTGCCAAAATATATCAAATATCACAAACAAGAGAAGCCACTCTCTGGGTTTAAAGGGACACTAAACCTAATTTTTTTTTTTCATGAGTCAAATAGAGCATGGCATTTTAAGCAACTTTCTAATTTACTCCTATTATCAAATTTTCTTTGTTCTCTTGCTATCTTTATTTTAAAAGCAGGAATGTAAATCTTAGCAGCCAGACAATTTTAGGTTCAGCACCATGGATAGTGCTTGATTATTGGAGTATTACATTTACCCACCAATAAGCAAGCATAACCCAGGTTCTCAACCAAAAATGGTCCGGCTCCTATGCATCACAATTCCTGCTTTTTAAATAAAGATAGCAAGAGAACGACGAAAAATTGATAATAGGAGTAAATTAGAAAGTTGCTTAAAATTGCATGCTCTATCTGAACAATGAAAGAAAAAAAATTGGGTTTAGTGTCCCTTTAAGTGAAATCAGCAGTTTTCTTTAATACATCAAAGTGATGTTTCAGGACATCCCCCCTTCATCAGACCAACTTACAAAGTGAATCAAATGAATCAAAAGTGAGCAATATATATATATATATATATATATATATATATATACAAACATTCCTCCCCTTCAAAACAATGCCAATGCAGTTACCATAACAACCATTCCAAACACCATATAGAGTGTTAGTTTATGAATCGAGTGCTATTTTGTATTCCTGCTCATTCGATAACTTCACTAGACATAGGCTTTTTGCACGTGTCGGATTGCGTTTGTATTACAAGTTGAAAGTAAAAAGTTAGACCTAGAGAGAAAACCCAACATGTGCAAAAAGCTGAACTTCAAATATTGCAAATGCATTAACGTATTCCCCCATATACTTTAATGGAGTGTTAAACTGCAGAAAAACTAACACCAATACACCTCACACGCTAACCCGACCACATTTATTCAAGAGCGCTAAACCCAACATGAAATATCAATATGTCACATTCCAATGTTCTTCACCCAGAAGAATATGTTTTATTTATTCTTAACTAAATATTACTATATATATCTGATGAATTTAGCTTAAATATATATCTATAGTTTAAATATTTAATAAAAGTACTTTTTCAAGTTTTCAGATATTTAACTGCAAAGGCCTCTAATGCACACACATATATATGTGTGTGTACAATAAGGATAAGTTCACAAAGTGAAAGAGTCCAGCTGTTAATGGGCCGAGTTAGGAAAAGGTAAAATGTAGCTTTTATTTAGTAATACAAGTAAAAACTACTTTACAGAAAGTCAGACAAGAAGCTATATCACAGTCAGTGAAACAGCCTAACAGCACAGTCTCATCCCTTCGATCCCTGACGAAGTACTGTAACAGCACGAAACATGTTGGATGTGATGAGACTGTGCTGTTAGACTGTTTCACTGGCTGTGATATAGCTACTTGTTTGACTTACTGTAAAGTTGTTACCTTGTAAATATATGAACTGCGATCAAGTCAGTATTTCTAAACACCTATTAACTGAATATTCTCTGATATCTCTTGTATTACAAACACTATCACTAAAGTCTTCTCTGGGAAATTTAGTGTATATAAAGTAAACTATTGCTTATTCCCAAAAAGCTTACAATCTAACAAAACCCTGTCTAGGTGGGGTCATTCTCTTAATAAGACTAATTGCTTTTCTCCTTACCAGTTCACTCACTTACCATAGTGAATTGATTGATCCTGAAAAGCTACACACTAACTATCTAACACAAGTTGTTAAAGCATTACAATATAACTAAGCCAAACATTAAAATGGATCCTAATGAAGTGGCAAATCAAATATCTAACCTAAACCAAAAGGAAGAAATTTTGGCACAGGGTCTTACAACATTACAAACTGAAAATAATACTTTAAAAAGAATATTAAACAATTTAATCAAAGCAAAAAGTACTGAACACCCATAGCCTCACATAAATCCACCCCCTGTTTTTTTCTGGTGTTCGCTCACAATTCAGAGAATTCAAGAATGCCTGTCAATTACTCTTCTCAGTAAAAACAAAGACTTACCATACTGAAAAAAATAAAGTATATATAACTATTTCATTTCTGACAGGCGAAATGAAAATAGGTTTCTTGAAAACAATGACTCTATCCTAGATTCTCTTGTTAGTTTTTTCTCTGCAATGGCAGTCTTATATGATGACATTAATAAACAAAACGCAGCATAAAACAACCTTAGAGCTATAAAACAAGGCAAAAGACTGTTAGAAGACTACGTAGATGATTTCCAACTATGGGCCACTGATTCCCAATGGAATGCTGTGAGTTTAAAAAATCAATTTAGACTTGGTTTATCTGAAAACCTAAAATATAAATTATCCAGAATCGAAATCCCTGACATCCTGGAAAGTCTGGTTAAATTATGTATCAATATGGATTGCAGACTAAGGGAGAGAAGGGTAGAAAGGTCACACCAGGATCCTTATCCAAGGAAATCAAATTTCTCACAACATGACATAGGCTCAACCACTTCCACACCCATGGTAATTTCAACTATCAGTGGTCCTTTAACCTCAGAAGAAATACTTAGAAGACGCCTAGCAAACTTATGTCTTTACTGCGGCATGAAGGATTATACAGTTTCAACCTGTCCAGCCCTAAATCGCCAGTGAAAGGGTAAGAGAAACAATTTGTATACAGTCTCTTCATCTAAACAAAACTTACATTTATCCCTTTTGTTATCATTACAGTGGGATCATCATCAGGTACAGACAGAGGCCATGATTGATTCTGGAGCATTCGGATCCTTCATAGATGAGAAATTTGTAAAAGTAAATAAAATCCCATGTGTGCAAAAGAAAATACCTGTTTTTGTGAAAATTATTGATGGCTCTTATTTCTTAAAGGATCCTATCACACCAAACAACACCACTAACCATAGCAACAAAATATACACATAAAGAATTCATTACACTAGATGTAATTCCTAATTCTCTACATCCCATTATTTTAGGTCATTCTTGGCTTACAAAAAATAACCCTACTATTGGCTGGGTAAAGAATGATATTATTTTCCAATCCAAGTTTTGTTCCTCAACATGTTTTCCATTCATAACTTTAGCTCAAGTACAATCAACTCTACCAAAACAATATCTATATTTTATGAATGTTTTTGATCTCAAGGAAGCTGAAAACCTTCCGCCTCACAGGACGTATGACTGTCCCGTCGAAACCAAACCTCATGCAAAGATTCCTTTTTGTTCGTATATTCCCCTTATCCCAATGAGAAAAACAACACCTTCATGAGTATTTAGACGAAAATCTTAGAAAAGGCTTTATCAGCCCATCAACCTCCCCAGCCGGCATATTCTTTGTGACAAATAAAGATGGCACACTATGACCGATAATCGACTACAGAGCTTTAAATTCTATAACTATAAAAAACCATCCTGTGACCAGATACTCCAACATTTTCATGACTCACCAATATCAGGACATCCTGGCACAACTAAAACCTTAGATCTCATTTCCAAACACTTCTGGTTTCCATGGATGACACAAGACACTAAAGAGTTAATTGGATCATGTAAAACATGTGCTAGATACAAGACAGATCATCAGAAACCTTTTGGATATTTAAGTCCTTTACCTATACCCGATACTCCTTGGTCTGTGATCTCAATGGACTTTATTGTTGATTTTACCTCCCTCAAATCACTTCACAACTATATTAGTAGTTGTTGATCAGTTAACAAGACTCACTCATTTCATACCTCTGAAGCAACTACCGAATTCTGTAACCACAGCTAAAACGTTTATATCCCATATTGTTAAACTACACAGACTACCTAATACCATTATCTCAGACAGAGGTAATCAATTCACCTCAAGATTCTGGAGGGAGTTTTGTCAAAACCTTAAGATTAAACTGAAATTATCAACATCATACCATCCTCAAACAAAATGACTAACAGAGAGAATAAATCAGATTTTTGAGCAGTACCTCCGCTGTTACATATCCCATCTACAAGATGATTGGTCCAAAAAACTACCTCTTGCGGAGTTCTCCTACAATAACTCTACAAATTCCTCCACTAAAATGAGCCCGTTCATGGCCACTTACGGATACCATCCTATAACCACACTGAGATCAATCCTGCTGTAAATAATTTCTCTGACAATCTGAAATCTACTTTTAATCTTCTAAATAAACATCTACAAGAAGCAAAAAACTGTCAAAAATACTACTACGATAACAAGCATAGACCCAGTCCAACATTATAAAGTTGCAAATCTTGTCTAGCTATCGACAACGAATTTAAAATTAAATGTCACTACTAAGAAGCTTGCAAGCCAGTATATTGGATCTTTTGCCATCCAGAAAGTTATCAATCCTAATGCTGTAATCCTTGACCTTCCATGATCTTGTAGAATACATTCATCATTTCATGTGGCCCTACTCAAACCTCACATACCAGATTCTAATCCTTCTAGACTTAAAGTTCCCCCACCTCCGGTACTCATTGACGACCACTCTGAGTATCAGATTAAAAATATGAATTCCAGGAAACGCAGGGGCAAACTTGAATGTCTTGTACATTGGCTTGGTTATGGGCCGGAAGATGATTCTTGGGTATCACATCTGGATGTTCATGCTCCCAGATTGCTTAGAGCTTTTCATAAAAATTATCCTCTGAAACCTAGCCAGCAATCCTCATAGAGGATTCCTTGAGGAGTGTGGAATCTGTCATGGTTTCCTATAACTTTAAGAAGAACACCTTCCTTCATCACCACCTGCTATTTAAGGATGCAATTTCCTCCTAATCAGTGCTTAGTTATTTGTGTTTCTTTGTTACTCCTGTATCTGAATGCTTTTGCTTACTGAGCCTATTCATATTCTTAGTCCTAAGAGCGTGTAACCTTACTTACCTTTTCATAAAGGTTTGATTGCTAAACTTATCCTCTCCTTACACTGGGGATCAACCTTTGGGAATTTAACTTACTTCAGTGCTATGGAGAGTAAACTTGTATTCGTGGAACTCTGATTACTACCTGCTACAACCTCCGCTACTTACTGACGTCATTCAGCCTCACTTTGGTGCGAATAATTTCTCTGCCACAGCTCCACTCTCCACTTTCCTAGACGCTGCACAAACTCTGCACGCAAGTATTCTCTTGTTAATAAACTGCAACAACGTATCTTCCTACCTTTCTCAACAAAGGTTGTTAATATTTACTTAATTGTTTTCTCATATTATCGCATGAACCTTGTAAATATATGAACTGCAACTTATAATGAATCTTGTAAATATATGAACTGCAATTTATGATTACATACCTTGTAATTGATATTATTTGTTCTGAAGCAGAACTTATACTAGCTGCTATAAGCTCAAAAACCTATTCGGCAGAGTATCCTTTTCCTAGATACTCCTAACAAGTTAAATTACACAAGAAAAAAACTGGCAACAAACCAAGCGCTTAGTACATGGACCACACAGACATTTAACAATTTCAATGGATTGAAGAAACGATAGAAGAAACACTCATTTTACACATATAAAAGAAACAATCATTGGATACATATACAGGTATACCTCACTTTACAGCGCTTCACTTTACAGCGATTCGCTAATACAGCACTTTGTGGAGCTGAAGTTCAACCTCCAAGGATTTTGAAACAGTGCTGTAAATCATTGTGAGATTGCGAGAAAGTTACTGGCGCCATTTTGTTATGCTTAGTTCACTCTGTTAACTGCATTGCAGTGCAATCTGTGCCTCAGTGCTATACTGTAGTCTGGCAAATTTTACTACAGTAATTGTCACTATTTTACAGGTACAGTATTTATTGAATACTAATGTAATACTGTGCTGTGCTAGTGTTAAACTAAACGTAGCACTATTGCACCCCTAATATATGTTAGTTCAAACAGGTTTTTAAGTTTTTAAACACTGAAAAGAAAGCTAAAACTGCCTTGTTTCACTTTAAGGCGGTTTTCACTTTACAGCGGGGCTCCGGTCCCTAACCCGCTGTATGAGCGGGGTATACCTGTAATAGGAATTGTCCAATATAACACACCAGTGATGTGCTCGTTACACAAGATCAGGTGATACAGTTCTTAAAAATATCCATGCTTGAGAGTTGAAAGATGTGCTGCAAAATCCCCTATAGATGATCGACTTACAATTGTATAATTATACATATATATATATATACATACATACGGTCTCACTGACCGCCGTCGGGATAAAGATGAATAGCTGCCATGTAGGATTCAACTTTGGTGAGTACAATCTAGAGGTTGTTAATTTGAGGGTGTTTCTGTTTTTAAGAATAGGGGGGTTTAAGGGGGGGTTGGGCAGCAAAATAAATAATAGCCCTTCTAAGAGCAATGTCGAACTATATGTCCTTTTAAGAGCAATTTTTAGAGTAGGTGTTTTTAGATGTTGTAGAATGTGTTAGTCTTAATTTTAGTAAAAAAGAGCTAAATCACTATTGCTATAGTTTATTGTAGTTTTAGTTTAGGTTTTTTATTTTGGGGTGTTTTACTTTTAGAATAGGCATAACTGTTTTTTTTTGTTTGTTTTTTTTGTGGTTTAGGAGTTAATATTTTAGCGGGTACTTTGTGTTTGGGTGTGTGGCAGCTTAGGTGTTAATAGTGTAGAGGGGTAGTTTGCGGTGTAGGGTTGTAGTAGTTTAAGGGGTTTATAGAGTAGTTTAGCACCACTGTTTCTTCCGGCCAAACTCTTTACTTTACTGTTCAGGTCACGTAAAAAGTTTGAGCACTAAATGCAATTGAATTTCACCATTCGCATTTACTTTCAAGTTTTAATACGAGTAGACATTGCTGCTCAACACCACCCATAGAAAATATGGCGAGTTTTGTGTAAACAAATTTGCAGTAATATAAACAGTGTGCCACTTGTATTATGGATTAGAGTGTAAAAACACAGCAATCTTATCCATAGCGATCCACTCCTTATTTAGTCCTAAGTGTTTGTACTACTAAACCATTGTTTTAAGTTGTGATAAAGTTGTGATAAAGTTGTCAAACTTTTTAACAGTTTGGTGCTGTCAATCTTCAATCTATCATTGCTCATATAGCTCCTAAAGGTGAAGTGAATAATCAAGAGTAGGTGCTCTTAAACTACAGAGTGTACATTATTATGGCTCTTATAACTTATCTGAACTTGATTGCTGTTTTAATACCCTGCTGTTGACCACTAAAGAACTAAACCTGTCTGTCTAGGGAAACTTCCAAGTGGCAGCCATGTTTGGTCACAATATTTTGTGCTGCTGCAGCTCTATATGTTATTTGTAAAATTACTAAGTTTACATGTCATTGACTATCAAAATGTACAGATGAAGTATTATGAAATCCTCCTTATCAGTTTTATTCTACCCTCAAATCAATTATTAGCCTCAATATTCCAGAGCATTACTTAAGAATTAAGCCCAGCAGGGTACCTTTATGTCTTGATTATAGAACAGCATTAGATATGTGCTGCAATTTCCCTCTATAAATTGTCAATCTAATCTTGTGGCAAGAAGGAAGCAGTTTTATATTTGAGCTGCATCCAATTAAATCAAACCAGTTAAGATGCATTCACCAGTGAGTGTACCCTCTACCTTTCATTTTAGAAAGATTTCAGCAGAAACTCGAAAAATACCCTTGACTACTCTTCCATTCTCTAGTACTGCTGTTCTGTCTGATTCTTCAGCTCAGAAACAATTGTAGATGTATGAGAGAGAATGTTGTCTGAATTATAACTAGGAGACCCTAAAACTGATCATGCATCCCATGCTAGCTGATCTAGCTGTGGAGTAGAACCTTGACCAAACACGGTTGTTAAGTACTCACCTAAGTGACTTTGGGACTCACATTGGTCCAAATGTGTTGGGTGGATGACTCCGAAAATTGGTGAGGCTTGATCAGTGTACAGTTTTAGAAAGGGAAGTTTGGCTAAGGAAAAAAGGAGATTGAGCTGTTTGAGAAGGAGCATTAGATAGATCATAACACATGATTATTTCTAGATGTGCCAATAGGGAGAGCTAGAACTCTGAGTGTCCTGATCTTTTTGGACCTATGGATGCACTGTCTGGTGGATGCTGCGTGTGTTGCAAGCCACTTATATATGTCATGTATTTTTCTTTACATGTGCTGTAGGGGACTTAGGCATCTCAAGACTTTATGTCCTATGAGAGGTTATAGATTTCCCTAATAGTTTAAAAAATATATTATGGGGCAAAATAGAACTCTTAACACTCTGAACTATGTTAGTGTGGAGTCCTGGCTTTCATTATGATGCAGATATGGTATGCTTTAAAAGATTTGTATAATGTCTAGCTTTATTAGCTTCAAATTTAGGAATATATTATAAAATATATTATGATCTATAAATCTGAGACTTATTTATAAATCTTTCAGCTCATGTCACATTCTGCATTATACACTGGAACCAATCTCTCTCTCTATCTTTTTTACAAGAGGATTGTTTTAGTGGTTATGTAGCAGTAAGTTATACCTGCATTATATATTCTATTGTTTAAAATGTTAGATAGTATTGAGTTGCCTTACTTGTTGAGATTACTGCACTAGGAGGCCTAGTTATCAACGTGTCAACTTACCTGCCTTCGCCGTCCCAAAGGCCCGCCTAAGCTCGCCTACCATCGCCGCCGCGGACCTGAAAAATTTCGCCTAAGTTATCATAAATCTGTCAAAAAGTCGCGCACCAAGTACGGGCGATCAGCAGCGGACTGTGAGAGTTATCACTCATCCGATCTCGCTGCTCTTCGGCTTTTGACAGCTTTATTGCTAGCCTGTCACTAAGCACCCACACTAAACTACACTGTTCTACCCCCTATACCGGCGCCCCCGGAGCCCCACGCAACTCAATACTAAACCGCCGCTCCTAGACCCCGCCGCAACTCTTATAAATGTATTAACCCCTAAACCGCCGCTCCCGGACACCGCCGCCACCTACATTATACCTAGTAACCCCTATCCTGCCCCCCCCTATACTGCCGCCCTCTATAAAAAGTTATTAACCCCTATCCTGCCGATCCCGGACCTCGCCGCAACTAAATTAATAGTTTAACCCCTAAACCCGCCGCTCCCGGACCCTGCCGCAACCTATATTAAACTTATTAACCCCTAATCTACCCCCCCCTACACTGTCGCCACCTATATAAATTTATTAACCCCTATCCTGCCCCCCCTACACCGCCGCCACTGTAATAAAATTATTAACCCCTAAACCTAAGTCTAACCCTAACCCTAACACCCCCCAACTTAAATATTAATTAAATAAATCTAAATAATATTTCTATTATTAAATAAATTAATCCTATTTATAACGAAATACTTACCTTTAAAATAAACCCTAAAATAGCTACAATATAAATAATAATTATATTGTAGCTATCTTAGGATTTATATTTATTTTACAGGCAAATTTCAATTTATTTTAACTAGGTACAATAGCTATTAAATAGTTATTAACTATTTAATAGCTTACCTAGCAGAAATTTACCTGTAAAATAAATCCTAACCTAAGTTACAATTACACCTAACACTACACTATACTTTAATAAATTATTTCTATTTAAAATAAATGCTTACCTGTAAAATAAACCCTAAGATAGCTACAATGTAATTATATAATTACATTGTAGCTATTTTAGGATTTATATTTATTTACAGGTAACTTTGTATTTATTTTAGCTAGTTAGAATAGTTATTAAATAGTTATTAACTATTTAATAACTACCTAGCTAAAAGAAATACAAAATTATCTGTAAAATAAATCCTAACCTAAGTTACAATTAAACCTAACACTACACTATCATTACATTAATTAAATAAATTAAATACAAATAACTACAATTAAATACAATTACATAAACTAACTAAAGTGCAAAAAATAAAAAAAGCTAAGTTACAAAAAATAAAAAAAATAACTTACAAACATTTAAAAAATATTACAACAATTTTAAGCTAATTACACCTAATCTAAGCCCCCTAATAAAATAACAAAGCCCCCCAAAAATAAAAAAAATTCCCTACACTATTCTAAATTAAAAAAGTTCAAAGCTCTTTTACCTTACCAGCCCTTAAAAGGGCCTTTTGCAGGGCATGCCCCAAAGAATTCAGCTCTTTTGCCTGTAAAAGAAAAATACAACCCCCCAACATTAAAACCCATCACCCACATACCCCTAATCTAACCCAAACCACCCTTAAATAAACCTAACAATACCCCCCTGAAGATCATCCTACCTTGAGTTGTCTTCAGCCAGCCGACCCACCGATGGAACCGAAGAGTAGATCCGGAGCGCAGGAGTGATCCTCCAAGGGGCGCTGAAGAAGTCTTCCATCCGATGGAAGTCATCATCCAGGCGGCGCTGAAGAAGTCTTCCATCCGGGCGATGTCTCATTCGAAATTTCGAATTTAACATTCTATTTAACAAATACTATTCAGAAGTTCAATAGTTCATGTGGTAGGGGCGGGAATCTAGTAAATTGATACATAATAGATACAATTATATCATTTCGAATGTTTCCATATAGAATATTGCATAATTCGAATATTACATTTAAAGAAAGCTTTAGAAATACTATTACAAACATATAAAGTAGAATTTTTCGAATTCGAATAATAAATTTGAATTTTTTCGAATTCGAATATTGCATAATTCCGAATAATATATTTAAAGAAAAAGCATTAGAAATACTATTACAATCTAAATTCAAACGTTTTCGAATTCGAAGACACGTATTGCATAATTCGAATATTACATTTAAAGAAAAAGCATTACAAATACTATTACAGATCTAAATTCGAATTTTTCGAGATTCGAATATTGCATATGTTCGAATATTACATTTAAAGAAAAAGTCATTACAAATACTATTACATTCTAACTTTGAATCTTTCGATAGTCGAAATACACGTATTGCATAATTCGATATATTACATTAAAGAAAAAGCATTAAAAATACTATTACAATCTAAATTCGAATTTTTCGAATTCGAATATTGCATAATTCGAATATTATCATTTAAAGAAAAAGCATAGAAATACTATTACAATCAAAATTCGAATTTTTCGAAAAGAAATATTTTCGAATGTAAACCTAAAATTTGAAACCGACAATCGAAAATCGAATGTTAGAATGTTATGTAAACATTCGAAATTCGATTTCGAGACGAACGAATGTGTTAAAATTCGTGCAGTTTTTCGAATGTTGCGAAACATTCGCCCATCCCCTACTGATTTGAGGTTTGATCTTACCCTACCAATGGCCTATTAACCAGTCTATCCTTCTATCCATCCTTAGTCCTAACTGCTCTGCCTTTTTTATATTATATTTTACTTACCTTACCTGTTTCTAAGCTCTACTGCTTTTTTGTATCTGAAACCTGTTATCCTCTAAATAAAGCATTGCAGTTTTATTGACAGATGCTTTTCCCATTGGTTTACTGTTGACCTTCAGCTTACCCAGCCCTGACACCCATTTACTAAGGTAAACTTTTGTCCTTGTTTGTCTTTGTCTAAACAAGGTATCAACTTCTGACAAAACAAAGACTATATTCTTTGGCTTTTAATATTGTTGTAATGCTCACTGACATTAAAGTCACCTTAAAAATGTTGCTGCCAGAGCAATTTGCAGCTGCAAATCAGAAAAGGATATAAAGCCCACTATAGAAGTAACCTAATTTGTTTACCCAAATTATAATTATATAAATTCAAACACATACTGTAAATAAAATACTTCTTTCCTTTTTAAACACAGATTTTACCTTTGATAATGCACAATAAAAACTGGATCACACCAAAAGGTAAATAAAAAACAAATTTGTACATAAATCCTAATCAATATTGGAAGATAAAATGCCAATGTCATTTGTAGGGGCATAAATACTAAGGGAGCTTGTTTACAGAACTATAAAGTTATCCACTGCTAGAGGCAATTACATTGTTACAAATCAATATGTTTCTGCAGAATTTAATGATAAATTCAACATAGAAAGTTTTTTTCTAAGCATGTCTGAAATATATCCATATATGGATACAAATAAAAATCTAATAACCTATAAATACAATACTTATCTATGCTTTAACCAGTACAATATGTTAAACACATAAAAAAATATGCATACGCAGATGACATTATTTTTACGATTCGCTCTCCACTCTCCTCTATACCATCCCTTCTCAAAGAACTGGATGAGTTCAAACAAGCCTCCAATTTTACCATTAATATGGGAAAATCAATGTTGATGCCCCTACATATCTCTGCTTATATATTTTCTTGATATAAATTTACTAAGGGTCTGCACCATTAGTTGAACTTAACCTTTAAGTGATAATTCACAATATTTGAGTTTTTGATTGAGCTCCATGACCTAGCAATTGCTTTCCACTTTGATAGTTTACTTGAATCAATATATATATATATATATATATATATATATATATATATATATTTATATTTATATATATATATATACATATATATATATACATATATATATATATAGGAATATCTATTTAAAATTAGTAAGAACAAATTCCCCTATGTGAGGAACATTGGAATGTGAAATATTTACAGTAAATACATATGTATACATATATAGACTTGTATAGACATGTATATGTATGTATCTTTATGTTAAAGTCTTTGGCCGGCTTTTTTTCTAGCACCTTTTTTCTAGCACGGTAATCATTCAAGTGTAAATCGCGTTTGCGTTCGTGTGTTCCCATTTACTTTCAGCTTGTAATACGAGCATAATTTAACTTGCGGGCAAACGAACGCGAAACCCGATATTGTTTGTGCGCAAACAATAGCGCTCCACTCTTAATCTGGCCCATAATAGGTATTATGGCTCATTTGCAATTCACTTTAATTAACTGTTATTATTATTTGTTTGTAAAGCACCAACATATTCCACAATTGTATGAACATTATGCTCAAGACAACATTGTAATAATTACAAATTATATTTACATAAATGAAGAATGGTATGGGTGTCTACCCATAAGCTGCCAAATGAATGTGGTCATTTTGTAAAAATAAAGGTGGTGTTTAGCATTGATGGAGATCTAAAGTTAAAAAAAATAAAAATAAAAGGTTAGTATTGGTGGTACTCATGACATTGCAATGGTGTTTTAGGGAATACTTAAAGCACTGGCAACTTGTATCAAATCTTGTGGAGGAAGTCAGTATGGGTGCAGCTCTAAAAAAGTCTTCTAAACTTGAGGAAATACTAATTCAGAGCAAAGTGTGCAAGTAGCCATTCAAAATGATAAACTTTCCATTAATATTTATGTGTGAGTTTGCAGTTTATCTGATATTAACAAGCTCAGATAATGACAAACAAATATAGAATATTTGAGGACAGATGCAGAGATAGCAATATAGAAGGGTACAGTATTGATGGACACAGTATTGATGGGTGCCTTGTATATGCCTTGTTAGGGTCAAGATATAAATTTTACTCAATCTCTCTAAAAATTTTGATTTTATCTCTCTCTTTCTTATTTTTGAGGCTAAGGGAAGACAGTTGTGGGACTGGCAGATAGATGCAGCTGCTAAGGAGCAATGTCTAAGGAAGAATGGTCTCACAGAGGCAATCATGAAGGATTGCAGATTGGACAAATGGAGAGATGATGGAGTTAGGAAGAAATGATGAGTCACTTTGGTCAAGACAGAATATTGGGTGATAGGGAATAAAAATTCTGTTGAGTTTTTTAAGGTGAAAGTTACAGAAATTGCACAACAGTTTATGTATTTTTCCCCATACATTTGTATCTTCATGCTCAATTTGTGCCCAAATACAACCATCAAATGTAAGTAATGATATCTTTTTAGGTAACATTTTTATATGTAAACAAAAAAAAACATTGTGTATATGCATTTTACAATGACAATGCCTTTGTCTGATTTGTAAAGCATTGTACTCTCAATAAAACAAAGAGGAAACACAGTTTTAACTTTCATTTATTTTCCTAAATAGACAACATCTAAGAGTATAATAAACATTAACAAATAAGAAAAAGCTATTTGAAGGCACATTATGCCACATTAAAACATAATTAGAGTTTGAAAAATGCAGAAAGAGTTATGTATCTAAGTGAAATTACTCAGCAGAAAATACATTAATTTTCTTCAGTTTGTTGGAAAACTCACAAACTAATGGCTTAAATGGCAGATGGAAAATTGCACAAAAGTCTAGTTTGCTTCGTAACTAGATGTCAAAATAATTATTCTGCAGAGCATGTGGATGCTATTATCACAAAGTATTACCGAAAAAATGATTATAATTACTATTAAATAATACACAGGTCTGAGTTATTTGGTAAAATCAGAAACATAAAAGCTCCACTCTGCAGTAAAGTGTTCATTAATCTGTCAAACACATGCTCTGTGTAAATTCAGTGTATGATTTATTGTGATATCTGCTCAACCATTGTAGTTGCTATCTATTATCACCTTGGATCGTCACCAAATGTTCACTCTGCTTTGCCCTTTTAGGTCTAGCTGTGATTTCCATCCAGGATATCTTGGCTGTGGACGTCACACAGAATTAATGTGACATTAAACTAAAAGTATTTCTTTAATTTTTATGAAGCAACAGTTTTTTAAAAAAATGATCTTTTCAAGTAAAAAGCATATAGAAAAGAAGAAAAAGGGAAAATTGCCCCAGCAATGTATTGTCATTTGTCAACTTAATATATAAAACATTCAGTAATGCACTCACAAAAGGATATAGGGCTCCACTGAACAACTGGCAGGTGGATGAGGCTTGCTGTCATGAACTCGTGCCAGTGGTGGCTGTAAATCATTCCGATCTGATCAAGATAATTGAAATCTGCCACATTTTAGGTGGTGGAGAGGTTAAGTAGCAGTGGTCTTAAGATTGCTGCTAATTAACTAGCATATCAGGCTCCCTCACTCAAGACTGAAACGCTAGAGATTTGAATCTGTTCTCACAGCTTGATAAAAGGAGCCGACACTCTTTCAAGTGCCTTCTCATTTGCCTAGTGTCAATGAATCTGTTGCAGAAGCTAGCATCCCTCTTAAAATAATGTGTCGCAATATTGCAACTTGAAAATTCCATAGAATATAAAGATTTTAAACTGCCCCTCCTCAAAGCTGCAGGTTGAGAACTTAGCTCCATTATAATCAAAGAATTTGCATCTCCATAGGAATAGTTCCAAAATGAAAAATACTGGAATCACAAAAACCTATTCAAAATATTTCTAAACAATATAATTAAAAGGAGGGGAAAAAAAAACTCCCTATATAAAAAAAATATACTAACATATGCCCAAAATAAAAGTAAGCAAATTAAAAACAAGACTAACTAGATTTCAAGATATGTCCATGAAATGAGATGCTTTACAGAGGAAATAGAGTATTTAGAAGTTTTTGCATGTTTAACTTATGTTTAGATTAAAAAAAAAACACATCCAAGGGATCCAACAATTAAGCTTTAGAGCGCATTTAGTACAGACTTTTACACTTAGGAAGCAGAGGTCATCAGACTGCTATTTCCTAACCAATATGTCATCATTGAGAACAAATATTGCTTACCTGGCATTTAATAAATGGAGCCACATGCCTCTAGAATGCAACAGAATGCTCACAGACAGCCCCTTGTTTGCATTTTGGTGCTTATGACTTTGTGTTGCATTGACACATTTCTTTGAACTAGAAATGTTAGCATTTGAATTAAATGTATTTAGTGTTAAAATGTTGAGAAAATGTTCTTTTCCGTGTCTCAAAAGTGAAAATGATTGGCTACACTTACAGTAAAAAAAAACAAAAAAACTACCAATTATTTTAAAATTGGGCACAGCAAAGAAATTTTGTCTAGTATGTGTCTTTTCTTTTAAACAAGTTATGGATGCTGAGATACAAAAATGTTTATTCCAAGTCCTTTATGCTGATATATTTCAAGTAGATGCAAATAGTTGGAAAAAACAAACAAAAAAATAAAATAAATTAAGACATGCGGAGCAGAGATTTGAGGTAATTTATATTCTGATACAACAGTCCGTAAGATGCTGTAACCTGCAGGGCAGTTAGTATCTGCAGCAGTTTCCTGTAGCATGTACTGTATATAAAAATGGTAATATTAGGCAACACACACACACCCCACACACCTTATACACACAACAAACACAATCTAAAAAACACATTATACATACTACCCACAAACACATAGTACATACATATGACACAACTGCTACATTGCACAAACACTACAGACCACCCATATACACTACATAAGCACTACACAAACATTTATGTTCATCATTGGTGCTGAAAATCTAAGTGCTTCTCATGAGCCAGACATTTTGAAGAATCATTTCCATGTTTTATTTGCTTGGATGTCCAACTGTTCTGTGCCATGCCTGGTCTTCTGATCTCCACAAGACTCTCCCCTAGTTTTAACAGATTCAAGCACTCCCTAAAAACTCTACTCTTCAGAGATGCTTACAACCAACACTAACCTTTCCTAACTCCATTGCTTTCCCCTTGAACCCCTTAGAATGTAAACCTATGAGCCCAGGTGTTTGCAGATCTCCTTCATAAGAGCCGATTGCAACAGTGAAACTCTCGGCAGAGCCTTCTACCCACTTGATCCCTACAAAAGCTATCCTGTATACCGACTATGTTTACATCGCTGTGGAATCTGTTGGCGCTCTACAAATACTCGATAATAATAATAATAATAAAAGCTGGTTACTATAAAGCAAAGTTATCAATATTATGGAGAAATTGCAGTTAACCTTTAGGGTTCTTGAGTACTTGATGTTACAATCATGTAAATAATATAGAACAAGATTACAAGGAGCGGGTTATGACTTTTCGTGCTCAATTTCCTTTGCCCAGGTATTACAAGTCTTGAAAAAAGGCGATTGCATGCGCACATTCGCCTTTTAAGCAAAACTCATTTCATGTAGTTAATAGCTTTGTGCAACAAAAATGTTTCACGAAACACTTCAAAAATACATTACAAAGTACAGTTACGCTCATATTAACACTGTCTAATAAAAATTATTAGAAAAAAATATTGCACACAAAGTTCTAAGGGCTCAAAGATAGGAGATATCGGGTGTTAGAAAAAAAAGTCGATGCAGGGATTTTACATTGACATACATACACTTACATAGAAACATGGACATTTAAGCTTAGACATATGTTTAACAATGGAGATAATGAAAATATTTCACATTACAATCTTATGCACATTAAACAATATCTCAGATGGATCAGGATGATTAACACCCCCTGCTAGTGACCGATTGGAACTGCTGGTGCAATGATAAATGCAGAGAGCGTATGCTGTTGGCAATTATCGATGTGCAGCGGACATGATACGCTACATTGTAGCGCTCGCACTATAATAAATTGACCCCTAATACACACATATTAAATATTATTTCCCAGCTAGTTTTAATTTAAATGTGTACAGCTTTTACTTAAGCTCTTAAATAACAAATTTGGCTACTGCTCTTTGACATGAATGATAGAAAATTCTGAATACCATATTCCTATAACTGTCACTTCTTTGTCTCACGCATAAAAATTTAATCATGTTAACAACTACTCATTCTAATATGGATAGTACAAATCTAAAAATCACAACTTTCTACAGAAAAATAGGAAAATATGTATAACACATTCAGCATTTTGCAGTGCATTTTACTTGTTCTTTTGATTAGAGCAGGTAATTATTTGTATAGTTAGTGGGCTCATCCATCATTATACAGCATTTCAACATTCAAGAGATAATCTTCAATGTGAATTATTGCATTTAACATTTCCAAATGAAAAAAATAAACTGTTCTCTTATATAACTCCATGAGTTTGCGAAACAACAATTATTTTCTGTTCAGTAGCTCAAAAGAAATGTATTGAGATAGTGTAATTTAACTTAGCTTTTTGACTTGAGTTATTTTGCTTTTCGTAAGTAAAAAAAAAAAATTGTTACTCAAGTTTTTAAGCTTTGATACTAATCACATGCACCATGGTGATTCTTGAAAATACCAGAGCAGAATTTATTTATCAAATGAAAAGCTCTTTTTAAGTTTGCCTTAGATCATAAATGTCATTCATCTCACAGTCTGTAAGATAATAACAAAGAACATTTAGAAGAACAAAAAATAGAATATATGTAAAAATGAATGCATGAACGTTAAAGTAAGTGTGACATAGAAGCAGCAATGCAGTCAAAGGGGTAGATTTACCATTGTGTGGATGGACATGATTCGCTGTAGCGATCATGTCCTCCACACATCGATAAATGCCGACAGCATACGCTGTTTGTATTTATCATTGCACAAGCAGTTCTGGTGAACTGCTTGTGCAATGCCGCCCCCTGCTAGCAGGGGGTGCCAATCAACCCGATTGTATGTGATCGGGCTGATTGCTGTACGAACGCTGCTCCATAACCTGTCCACCTGCTCTGAGGCGGCGGACAGATATCGCCAGAAATCAACTCGATCAAATACGATCGGGTTGATTGACACCCCTGCTAGCGGCTGATTAGCCGCAAATCTGTAGGGGGTGGCATTGCACCAGCAGTTCACAAGAAATGCTGGTGCAATGATAAATGCCGACAGCGTATGCTGTCAACATTTATCGATGTGCAGGGGACATGATCCGCAATATCGGATCATGTCCGCTTGCACATTAATAAATAGGCCCCTAAAACAGTGATAACTTTTACTAGAAGCATTTTTGCCACTACATGTATATTGCAAATATGTTTCTATTCAAGATGTAATTCATCTATGTGCATTTACATTTTGATAGGAATGTCCCTTTAAAGACATAGTGATAGAGATGTACTAATTTCATAATAAAAATGCTATAATAAATCAGAACATATTATTATTGCACTTTTAGGTCCATTTAACAATGTTGCAATGGTTAAATGTTTTTAATTGTTTTCTAGCAGCTGAGTCATTTTGTTAAATGTGACTCCAGTCTCAACACTCACTCATTCCAAAGTTATTCTATGCAGCTTTATTATAAATGCATAGATATGTCTCACATTTTATTGAGTGGGCACCACAGAATAACACGGAACCTTCTAAATCCAATGTGTAAGATATCCGTTTGTAGCACTTTGTTCCATTATGATGGTGTGCTGTGAATTCAATGTGAGTTTCCTGATATATAAGTAAGGAAAATACATGGGGGCCGATTTATTACCCTGTGGATGGATATAATCCGCTGTAGTGGATCATGTCTGCCGCAACTGAGACTGTACCTGGGCTACCTGTACCTGAGATTCCACCTGTATTACCTGAGACTGTACCTGTAATAACTGAGACTGTACCTGGGCTACCTGTACCTGAGCCTCCACCTGTATTACCTGAGACTGTGCTGTAATAACTGAGACTGTACCTGGGCTACCTATACCTGAGCTTCCACCTGTATTACATGAGACTGAACTTGTGATAACTGAGACTGTACCTGGGCTACCTGTACCTGAGCCTCCACCTGTTATAACTGAGACTGTACCTGTTATAACTGAGACTGTACCTGGGCTACCTGTACCTGAGCCTCCAGCTGTATTACCTGAGACTGTGCTGTAATAACTGAGACTGTACCTGGGCTAGCTGTACCTGAGATTCTACCTGTATTACCTGAGACTGTACCTGTAATAACTGAGACTGTACCTGGGCTACCTGTACCTGAGCCTCCACCTGTATTACCTGAGACTGTGCTGTAATAACTGAGACTGTACCTGGGCTACCTGTACCTGAGCTTCCACCTGTATTACATGAGACTGAACTTGTGATAACTGAGACTGTACCTGGGCTACCTGTACCTGAGCCTCCACCTGTTATAACTGAGACTGTACCTGTTATAACTGAGACTGTACCTGGGCTACCTGTACCTGAGCCTCCAGCTGTATTACCTGAGACTGTGCTTAAAATAACTGAGACTGTACCTGGGATACCTGTACCTGAGCCTCCACCTGTATTACCTGAGACTGTACTTGTGATAACTGAGACTGTACCTGTGCTACCTGTACCTGAGCCTCCACCTGTTATAACTGAGACTGTACCTGTTATAACTGAGACTGTATCTGGGCTACCTGTACCTGAGCCTCCACCTGTATTTACCTGAGACTGTGATTGTAATAACTGAGACTGTACTTGGGCTACCTGTACCTGAGCCTCCACCTGTATTACTTGAGACTCTGCTTGTGATAACTGAGACTGTATCTGGGCTACCTGTACCTGAGCCTCCACCTGTATTAGCGGAGACTTTGCTTGAAATAACTGAGACTGTACCTGGGCTACCTGTACATGAGCCTCCACCTGTATTACCTGAGTCTGTGCTTGTAATAACTGAGACTGTACCTGGGCTACCTGTACCTGAGCCTCCACCTGTTATAACTGAGACTGTACCTGTTATAACTGAGACTATACCTGGGCTACCTGTACCTGAGCCTTTACCTGTATTTACCTGAGACTGTGATTGTAATAACTGAGACTGTACCTGGGCTACCTGTACCTGAGCCACCACCTGTATTTACCTGAGACTGTGATTGTAATAACTGAGACTGTACCTGGGCTACCTGTACTTGAGCATCCACCTGTATTACTTGAGACTCTGCTTGTGATAACTGAGACTGTACCTGGGCTACCTGTACATGAGCCTCCACCTGTATTTACTTGAGACTGTGCTTGTAATAACTGAGACTGTACCTGGGCTACCTGTACCTGAGCCTCCACCTGTATTAGCGGAGACTGTACCTGTGATAACTGAGACTATACCTGGGCTACCTGTACCTGAGCCTCCACCTGTATTACCTGAGACTGTACCTGTGATAACTGAGACTGCACCTGGGCTACATGTACCTGAGCCACCACCTGTATTACCTGAGACTGTGCTGGTAATAACTGAGACTGTACCTGGGCTACCTGTACCTGAGATTCTACCTGTATTACCTGAGACTGTACCTATAATAACTGAGACTGTACCTGGGCTACCTGTACCTGAGCTTCCACCTGTATTACATGAGACTGAACTTGTGATAACTGAGACTGTACCTGGGCTACCTGTACCTGAGCCTCCACCTGTTATAACTGAGACTGTACCTGTTATAACTGAGACTGTACCTGGGCTACCTGTACCTGAGCCTCCAGCTGTATTACCTGAGACTGTGCTGTAATAACTGAGACTGTACCTGGGCTACCTGTACCTGAGCCTCCACCTGTATTACCTGAGACTGTGCTGTAATAACTGAGACTGTACCTGGGCTACCTATACCTGAGCTTCCACCTGTATTACATGAGACTGAACTTGTGATAACTGAGACTGTACCTGGGCTACCTGTACCTGAGCCTCCACCTGTTATAACTGAGACTGTACCTGTTATAACTGAGACTGTACCTGGGCTACCTGTACCTGAGCCTCCAGCTGTATTACCTGAGACTGTGCTGTAATAACTGAGACTGTACCTGGGCTACCTGTACCTGAGATTCTACCTGTATTACCTGAGACTGTACCTGTAATAACTGAGACTGTACCTGGGCTACCTGTACCTGAGCCTCCACCTGTATTACCTGAGACTGTGCTGTAATAACTGAGACTGTACCTGGGCTACCTGTACCTGAGCTTCCACCTGTATTACATGAGACTGAACTTGTGATAACTGAGACTGTACCTGGGCTACCTGTACCTGAGCCTCCACCTGTTATAACTGAGACTGTACCTGTTATAACTGAGACTGTACCTGGGCTACCTGTACCTGAGCCTCCAGCTGTATTACCTGAGACTGTGCTTAAAATAACTGAGACTGTACCTGGGATACCTGTACCTGAGCCTCCACCTGTATTACCTGAGACTGTACTTGTGATAACTGAGACTGTACCTGTGCTACCTGTACCTGAGCCTCCACCTGTTATAACTGAGACTGTACCTGTTATAACTGAGACTGTATCTGGGCTACCTGTACCTGAGCCTCCACCTGTATTTACCTGAGACTGTGATTGTAATAACTGAGACTGTACTTGGGCTACCTGTACCTGAGCCTCCACCTGTATTACTTGAGACTCTGCTTGTGATAACTGAGACTGTATCTGGGCTACCTGTACCTGAGCCTCCACCTGTATTAGCGGAGACTTTGCTTGAAATAACTGAGACTGTACCTGGGCTACCTGTACATGAGCCTCCACCTGTATTACCTGAGTCTGTGCTTGTAATAACTGAGACTGTACCTGGGCTACCTGTACCTGAGCCTCCACCTGTTATAACTGAGACTGTACCTGTTATAACTGAGACTATACCTGGGCTACCTGTACCTGAGCCTTTACCTGTATTTACCTGAGACTGTGATTGTAATAACTGAGACTGTACCTGGGCTACCTGTACCTGAGCCACCACCTGTATTTTCCTGAGACTGTGATTGTAATAACTGAGACTGTACCTGGGCTACCTGTACTTGAGCATCCACCTGTATTACTTGAGACTCTGCTTGTGATAACTGAGACTGTACCTGGGCTACCTGTACATGAGCCTCCACCTGTATTTACTTGAGACTGTGCTTGTAATAACTGAGACTGTACCTGGGCTACCTGTACCTGAGCCTCCACCTGTATTAGCGGAGACTGTACCTGTGATAACTGAGACTATACCTGGGCTACCTGTACCTGAGCCTCCACCTGTATTACCTGAGACTGTACCTGTGATAACTGAGACTGCACCTGGGCTACATGTACCTGAGCCACCACCTGTATTACCTGAGACTGTGCTGGTAATAACTGAGACTGTACCTGGGCTACCTGTACCTGAGATTCTACCTGTATTACCTGAGACTGTACCTATAATAACTGAGACTGTACCTGGGCTACTTGTACCTGAGCTTCCACCTGTATTACATGAGACTGAACTTGTGATAACTGAGACTGTACCTGGGCTACCTGTACCTGAGCCTCCACCTGTTATAACTGAGACTGTACCTGTTATAACTGAGACTGTACCTGGGCTACCTGTACCTGAGCCTCCAGCTGTATTACCTGATACTGTGCTGTAATAACTGAGACTGTACCTGGGCTACCTGTACCTGAGATTCTACCTGTATTACCTGAGACTGTACCTGTAATAACTGAGACTGTACCTGGGCTACCTGTACCTGAGCTTCCACCTGTATTACATGAGACTGAACTTGTGATAACTGAGACTGTACCTGGGCTACCTGTACCTAAGCCTCCACCTGTTATAACTGAGACTGTACCTGTTATAACTGAGACTGTACCTGGGCTACCTGTACCTGAGCCTCCAGCTGTATTACCTGAGACTGTGCTTAAAATAACTGAGACTGTACCTGGGATACCTGTACCTGAGCCTCCACCTGTATTACCTGAGACTGTACTTGTGATAACTGAGACTGTACCTGTGCTACCTGTACCTGAGCCTCCACCTGTTATAACTGAGACTGTACCTGTTATAACTGAGACTGTACCTGGGCTACCTGTACCTGAGCCTCCAGCTGTATTACCTGAGACTGTGCTTAAAATAACTGAGACTGTACCTGGGATACCTGTACCTGAGCCTCCACCTGTATTACCTGAGACTGTACTTGTGATAACTGAGACTGTACCTGTGCTACCTGTACCTGAGCCTCCACCTGTTATAACTGAGACTGTACCTGTTATAACTGAGACTGTATCTGGGCTACCTGTACCTGAGCCTCCACCTGTATTACTTGAGACTCTGCTTGTGATAACTGAGACTGTATCTGGGCTACCTGTACCTGAGCCTCCACCTGTATTAGCGGAGACTTTGCTTGAAATAACTGAGACTGTACCTGGGCTACCTGTACATGAGCCTCCACCTGTATTACCTGAGTCTGTGCTTGTAATAACTGAGACTGTACCTGGGCTACCTGTACCTGAGCCTCCACCTGTTATAACTGAGACTGTACCTGTTATAACTGAGACTGTACCTGGGCTACCTGTACCTGAGCATTTACCTGTATTTACCTGAGACTGTGATTGTAATAACTGAGACTGTACCTGGGCTACCTGTACCTGAGCCACCACCTGTATTTACCTGAGACTGTGATTGTAATAACTGAGACTGTACTTGGGCTACCTGTACCTGAGCCTCCACCTGTATTACTTGAGACTCTGCTTGTGATAACTGAGACTGTATCTGGGCTACCTGTACCTGAGCCTCCACCTGTATTAGCGGAGACTTTGCTTGAAATAACTGAGACTGTACCTGGGCTACCTGTACATGAGCCTCCACCTGTATTACCTGAGTCTGTGCTTGTAATAACTGAGACTGTACCTGGGCTACCTGTACCTGAGCCTCCACCTGTTATAACTGAGACTGTACCTGTTATAACTGAGACTGTACCTGGGCTACCTGTACCTGAGCATTTACCTGTATTTACCTGAGACTGTGATTGTAATAACTGAGACTGTACCTGGGCTACCTGTACCTGAGCCACCACCTGTATTTACCTGAGACTGTGATTGTAATAACTGAGACTGTACCTGGGCTACCTGTACTTGAGCCTCCACCTGTATTACTTGAGACTCTGCTTGTGATAACTGAGACTGTACCTGGGCTACCTGTACCTGAGCCTCCACCTGTATTTACCTGAGACTGTGCTTGTAATAACTGAGACTGTACCTGGGCTACCTGTACCTGAGCCTCCACCTGTATTAGCGGAGACTGTACCTGTGATAACTGAGACTATACCTGGGCTACCTGTACCTGAGCCTCCACCTGTATTACCTGAGACTGTACCTGTGATAACTGAGACTGCACCTGGGCTACATGTACCTGAGCCACCACCTGTATTACCTGAGACTGTGCTGGTAATAACTGAGACTGTACCTGGGCTACCATCTACCTGAGATTCTACCTGTATTACCTGAGACTGTACCTGTAATAACTGAGACTGTACCTGGGCTACCTGTACCTGAGCCTCCACCTGTATTACCTGAGACTCTGCTTGTGACAACTGAGACTGTTCCTGGGCTACCTGTACCTGAACCTCCACCTGTATTACCTGAGATTCTGCTTGTAATAACTAAGACTGTACCTGGGCTACCTGTACCTGAGCCTCCACTTGTATTTACCTGAGACTGTGCTTGTAATAACTGAGACTGTACCTGGGCTTCCTGTACCTGAGCCTCCACCTGAATTACCTGAGACTGTACCTGTGATAACTGAGACTGTACCTGGGCTACCTGTACCTGAGCCTCCACCTGTATTACCTGAGACTGTACCTGTAATAACTGAGACTGTACCTGGGCTACCTGTACCTGAGCCTCCACCTGTATTACCTGAGACTGTGCTGTAATAATTGAGACTGTACCTGGGCTACCTGTATCTGAGCCTCCACCTGTATTACATGAGACTGAACTTGTGATAACTGAGACTGTACCTGGGCTACCTGTACCTGAGCCTCCACCTGTTATAACTGAGACTGTACCTGTTATACCTGAGACTGTACCTGGGCTACCTGTACCTGAGCCTCCGCCTGTATTACCTGAGACTGTGCTTGTAATAACTGAGACTGTACCTGGGCTACCTGTACCTGAGCCTCCACCTGTATTACCTGAGACTGTGCTTGAAATAACTGAGACTGTACCTGGGATACCTGTACCTGAGCCTCCACCTGTATTACCTGAGACTGTACTTGTGATAACTGAGAGTGTACCTGGGCTACCTGTACCTGAGCCTCCATCTGTATTACTTGAGACTCTGCTTGTGATAACTGAGACTGTATCTGGGCTACCTGTACCTGAGCCTCCAAATGTATTAGCAGAGACTTTGCTAAAAATAACTGAGACTGTACCTGGGCTACCTGTACATGAGCTTCCACCTGTATTACCTGAGACTGTACCTGTTATAACTGAGACTGTACCTGGGCTACCTGTACCTGAGCCTCCACCTGTATTTACCTGAGACTGTGATTGTAATAACTGAGACTGTACCTGGGCTACCTGTACCTGAGCCTCCAACTGTTTTACATGAGACTGAACTTGTGATAACTGAGACTGTACCTGGGCTACCTGTACCTGAGCCTCCACCTGTTATAACTGAGACTGTACCTGTTATAACTGAGACTGTACCTGGGCTACTTGTACCTGAGCCTCCACCTGTATTACCTGAGACAGTACCTGTGATAACTGAGACTGTACCTGGGCTACCTGTACCTGAGATTCCACCTGTATTACCTGAGACTGTACCTGTAATAACTGAGACTGTACCTGGGCTACCTGTACCTGAGCCTCCACCTGTATTACCTGAGACTGTACCTGTAATAACTGAGACTGTACCTGGGCTACCTGTACCTGAGCCTCCACCTGTATTACCTGAGACTGTGCTGTAATAACTGAGACTGTACCTGGGCTACCTGTACCTGAGCCTCCACCTGTATTACATGAGATTGAACTTGTGATAACTGAGATTGTACCTGGGCTACCTGTACCTGAGCCTCCACCTGTTATAACTGAGACTGTACCTGTTATAACTGAGACTGTACCTGGGCTACCTGTACCTGAGCCTCCACCTGTATTACCTGAGACTGTGCTTGAAATAACTGAGACTGTACCTGGGATACCTGTACCTGAGCTTACACCTCTATTACCTGTGACTGTACTTGTGATAACTGAGAGTGTACCTGGGCTACCTGTACCTGAGCCTCCATCTGTATTACTTGAGACTCTGCTTGTGATAACTAAGACTGTATCTGGGCTACCTGTAACTGAGCCTCCACCTGTATTAGCGGAGACTTTGCTAGAAATAACTGAGACTGTACCTGGGCTACCTGTACATGAGCCTCCATCTGTATTACCTGAGACTGTACCTGTTATAACTGAGACTGTACCTGGGCTACCTATACCTAAGCCTCCACCTGTATTTACCTGAGACTGTGATTGTAATAACTGAGACTGTACCTGGGCTACCTGTACCTGAGCCTCCACCTGTATTTACCTGAGACTGTGATTGTAATAACTGAGACTGTACCTGGGCTACCTGTACCTGAGCCTCCATCTGTATTACTTGAGATTCTGCTTGTGATAACAGAGACTGTATCTGGGCTACCTGTACCTAAGCCTCCACCTGTATTAGCGGAGACTTTGCTAGAAATAACTGAGACTGTACCTGGGCTACTTGTACATGAGCCTCCACCTGTATTACCTGAGGCTGTGCTTGTAATAACTGAGACTGTACCTGGGCTACCTGTACCTGAGCCTCCACCTGTATTAGCAGAGACTGTGCTAGAAATAAATGAGACTGTACCTGGGATACCTGTACCTGAGCCTCCACCTTTATTACCTGAGACTGTACCTGTGATAACTGAGACTGTACCTGGGCTACCTGTACCTGAGCCTCCACCTGTATTACCTGAGACTCTGCTTGTGACAACTGAGACTGTACCTGGGCTACCTGTACCTGAGCCTCCACCTGTATTACCTAAGACTGTACCTGTGATAACTGAGACTGTACCTGGGCTACCTGTACTTGAGCATTCACCTGTATTACCTGAGACTGTACCTGTTATAACTGAGACTTTACCTGGGCTACCTGTACCTGAGCCTCCACCTGTATTACCTGAGACTGTACTAGTGATAACTGAGACTGTACCTGGGCTACCTGTACCTGAGCCTCCACCTGTATTACCTGAGACTGTACCTGTGATAACTGAGACGGTACTGGGCTACCTCTACCTGAGCCTTCACCTGTATTAACTGAGGCTGTACCTGTTATAACTGAGACTGTACCTGGGCTACCTGTACCTGAGCCTCCACCTGTATTCACCTGAGACTGTGATTGTAATAACTGAGACTGTACCTGGGCTACCTGTACCTGAGCCTCCACCTGTATTTACCTGAGACTGTGATTGTAATTACTGAGACTGTACCTGGGCTACCTGTACCTGAGCCTCCATCTGTATTACTTGAGATTCTGCTTGTGATAACTGAGACTGTATCTGGGCTACCTGTACCTAAGCCTCCACCTGTATTACCTGAGACTGTGCTGTAATAACTGAGAATGTACCTGGGCTACCTGTACCTGAGCCTCCACCTGTATTACATGAGACTGAACTTGTGATAACTGAGACTGTACCTGGGCTACCTGTACCTGAGCCTCCACCTGTTATAACTGAGACTGTACCTGTGATAACTGAGACTGTACCTGGGCTACCTGTACCTGAGATTCCACCTGTATTACCTGAGACTGTACCTGTAATAACTGAGACTGTACCTGGGCTACCTGTACCTGAGCCTCCACCTGTATTACCTGAGACTGTACCAGTAATAACTGAGACTGTACCTGGGCTACCTGTACCTGAGCCTCCACCTGTATTACCTGAGACTGTGCTGTAATAACTGAGACTGTACCTGGGCTTCCTGTACCTGAGCCTCCACCTGTATTACATGAGATTGAACTTGTGATAACTGAGACTGTACCTGGGCTACCTGTGCCTGAGCCTCCACCTGTTATAACTGAGACTGTACCTGTTATAACTGAGACTGTACCTGGGCTACCTGTACCTGAGCCTCCACCTGTATTACCTTAGACTGTGCTTGTAATAACTGAGACTGTACCTGGGCTACCTGTACCTGAGACTCCACCTGTATTACCTTAGACTGTGCTTGAAATAACTGAGACTGTACCTGGGCTACCTGTACCTGAGCCTACACCTGTATTTCCTGTGACTGTACTTGTGGTAACTGAGAGTGTACCTGGGCTACCTGTACCTGAGCCTCCATCTGTTATAACTGAGACTGTACCTGTTATAACTGAGACTGTACCTGGGCTACCTGTACCTGAGCCTCCACCTGTATTACCTGAGACTGTACCTGTGATAACTGAGACTGTACCTGGGCTACCTGTACCTGAGATTCCACCTGTATTTCCTGTGACTGTACTTGTGGTAACTGAGAGTGTACCTGGGCTACCTGTACCTGAGCCTCCATCTGTATTACCTTAGACTGTGCTTGTAATAACTGAGACTGTACCTGGGCTACCTGTACCTGAGATTCCACCTGTATTTCCTGTGACTGTACTTGTGGTAACTGAGAGTGTACCTGGGCTACCTGTACCTGAGCCTCCATCTGTATTACCTTAGACTGTGCTTGAAATAACTGAGACTGTACCTGGGATACCTGTACCTGAGCCTACACCTGTATTTCCTGTGACTGTACTTGTGGTAACTGAGAGTGTACCTGGGCTACCTGTACCTGAGCCTCCATCTATATTACCTTAGACTGTGCTTGTAATAACTGAGACTGTACCTGGGCTACCTGTACCTGAGACTCCACCTGTATTACCTGAGACTGTACCTGTAATAACTGAGACTGTACCTGGGCTACCTGTACCTGAGCCTCCACCTGTATTACCTGAGACTGTACCAGTAATAACTGAGACTGTACCTGGGCTACCTGTACCTGAGCCTCCACCTGTATTACCTGAGACTGTGCTGTAATAACTGAGACTGTACCTGGGCTACCTGTACCTGAGCCTCCACCTGTATTACATGAGATTGAACTTGTGATAACTGAGACTGTACCTGGGCTACCTGTACCTGAGCCTCCACCTGTTATAACTGAGACTGTACCTGTTATAACTGAGATTGTACCTGGGCTACCTGTACCTGAGCCTCCACCTGTATTACCTTAGACTGTGCTTGTAATAACTGAGACTGTACCTGGGCTACCTGTACCTGAGACTCCACCTGTATTACCTGAGACTGTGCTTGAAATAACTGAGACTGTACCTGGGATACCTGTACCTGAGCCTACACCTGTATTTCCTGTGACTGTACTTGTGGTAACTGAGAGTGTACCTGGGCTACCTGTACCTGAGCCTCCATCTGTATTACTTGAGACTCTGCTTGTGATAACTGAGACTGTATCTGGGCTAATTGTAACTGAGCCTCCACCTGTATTAGCAGAGACTTTGCTAGAAATAACTGAGACTGTACCTGGGCTACCTGTACATGAGCCTCTACCTGTATTACCTGAGACTGTACCTGTTATAACTGAGACTGTACCTGGGCTACCTATACCCAAGCCTCCACCTGTATTTACCTGCGACTGTGATTGTAATAACTGAGACTGTACCTGGGCTACCTGTACATGAGCCTCCACCTGTATTACCTGAGACTGTACCTGTTATAACTGAGACTATACCTGGGCTACCTATACCTAAGCCGCCACCTGTATTTACCTGAGACTGTGATTGTAATAACTGAGACTGTACCTGGGCTACCTGTACCTGAGCCTCCACCTGTATTTACCTGAGACTGTGATTGTAATAACTGAGACTGTACCTGGGCTACCTGTACCTGAGCCTCCATCTGTATTACTTGAGATTCTGCTTGTGATAACTGAGACTATATCTGGGCTACCTGTACCTAAGCCTCCACCTGTATTAGCAGAGACTCTGCTAGAAATAACTCAGACTGTACCTGGGCTACCTGTACATGAGCCTCCACCTGTATTACCTGAGACTGTGCTTGTAATAACTGAGACTGTACCTGGGCTACCTGTACCTGAGCCTCCACCTGTATTAGCAGAGACTGTGCTAGAAATAACTGAGACTGTACCTGGGATACCTGTACCTGAGCCTCCACCTGTATTACCTGAGACTGTACCTGTGATAACTGAGACTGTACCTGGGCTACCTGTACCTGAGCCTCCACCTGTATTACCTGAGACTCTGCTTGTGACAACTGAGACTGTACCTGGGCTACCTGTACCTGAGCCTCCACCTGTATAACCTGAGACTCTGCTTGTAATAACTGAGACTGTACCTGGTCTACCTGTACCTGAGCCTCCACCTGTATTACCTAAGACTGTACCTGTTATAACTGAGACTGTACCTGGGCTACCTGTACCTGAGCATTCACCTGTATTACCTGAGACTGTACCTGTTATAACTGAGACTTTACCTGGGCTACCTGTACCTGAGCCTCCACCTGTATTACCTGAGACTGTACTTGTGATAACTGAGACTGTACCTGGGCTACCTGTACCTGAGCCTCCACCTGTATTACCTGAGACTCTGCTTGTGACAACTGAGACTTTACCTGGGCTACCTGTACCTGAGCCTCCACCTGTATTACCTGAGACTGTACCTGTGATAACTGAGAAGGTACCTGGGCTACCTCTACCTGAGCCTTCACCTGTATTACCTGAGACTGTACCTGTTATAACTGAGACTGTACCTGGGCTACCTGTACCTGAGCCTCCACCTGTATTACCTGAGACTGTACTTGTGATAACTGAGACTGTACCTGGGCTACCTGTACCTGAGCCTCCACCTGTATTACCTGAGACTGTACTTGTGTAAACTGAGACTGTACCTGGGCTACATGTACCTGCGCCTCCACCTGTATTACCTGAGACTGTACCTGTGATAACTGAGACTGTACCTGGGCTACATGTACCTGAGCCTCCACTTTTATTACCTGAGACTGTGCTGGTAATAACTGAGACTGTACCTGGGCTACCTCTACCTGAGCCTCCACCTGTATTACCTGAGACTGTGCTTGTGATAACTGAGACTGTACCTGTGCTACCTGTACCTGAGCCTCCACATGTATTAACTGAGACTGTGCTGGTGATAACTGAGACTGTACTTTGGCTACCTGTACCTGAGCCTCCTACCGTATTACCTGAGACTGTGCTTGTGATAACTGAGACTGTACCTGGGATACCTGTACCTGAGCCTCCACCTGTATTACCTGAGACTGTACTTGTGATAACCGAGACTGTACCTGGGCTACCTGTACCTGAGCCTCCACCTGTATTACCTGAGACTGTACCTGTTATAACTGAGACTGTACCTGGGCTACCTGTACCTGAGCCTCCACCTGTATTACCTGAGATTGTGCTGATAATAACTGAGACTGTACCAGGGCTACCTCTACCTGAGCCTCCTCCTGTATTACCTGAGACTGTAATTGTGATAACTGAGACTGTACCTGGGCTACCTGTACCTGAGCCTCCACCTGTATTAGCTGAGACTGCGCTTGTGATAACTGAGACTGTACCTGGGCTACCTGTACCTGACCCTCCACATGTATTCACTGAGACTGTGCTGGTGATAACTGAGACTGTACTTTGGCTACCTGTACCTGAGCCTCCACCCGTATTACCTGAGCCTGTGCTTGTTATAACTGAGACTGTACCTGGGATACCTGTACCTGAGCCTCCACCTGTATTACCTGAGACTGTACTTGTGATAACTGAGACTGTACCTGGGCTACCTGTACCTGAGCCTCCACCTGTATTACCTGAGACTGTACCTGTTATAACTGAGATTGTACCTGGGCTACCTGTACCTGAGCCTCCACCTGTATTACCTGAAACTGTACCTGTGATAACTGACACTGTACCTGGGATACCTGTACCTGAGCCTCCAAATGTATTACCTGAGACTGTACCTGTGATAACTGAGATTGTACCTGGTCTATCTGTACCTGAGCCTCCACCTGTATTACCTGAGACTGTACCTGTGATAACTGAGACTGTACCTGGGCTACCTGTTTCTGAGCCTCCACCTGTATTAGTGTAGACTGTACCTGTGATAAATGAGACTGTACCTGGGCTACCTGTACCTGAGCCTCCACCTGTATTACCTGAGACTGTACCTGTTATAACTGAGACTGTACCTGGGCTACCTGTACCTGAGCCTCCACTTGTATTACCTGAGACTGTACTTGTGATAACTGAGACTGTACCTGGGCTACCTGTACCTGAGCCTCCATCTGTATTAACTGAGACTGTACTTGTGATAACTGAGACTGTACCTGGGCTCCCTGTACCTGAGCCTTCACCTGTATTACCTGAGACTGTACTTGTGATAACTGAGACTGTACCTGGGCTACCTGTACCTGTGCCTTCACCTGTATTACCTGAGACTCTGCTTGTGACAACTGAGACTGTATCTGGGCTACCTGTACCTTAGTCTCCTCCTGTATTACCTGAGACTGTGCTGGTAATAACTGAGACTTTACCTGGGATACCTGTACCTGAGCCTCCACCTGTATTACCTGAGACTGTGCTGGAAATAACTGAGACTGTACCTGGGCTACCTGCACCTGAGCCTCCACCTGTATTACCTGAGACTGTGCTAGAAATATTTGAGATTGTACCTGGGCTACCTGTACCTGAGCCTCCACATGTATTACCTGAGACTGTGCTTGTTATAACTGAGACTGTACCTGGACTACCTGTACCTGAGCCTTCACCTGTATTACCTGAGACTCTGCTTGTTTTAACTGAGACTGTACCTGGGCTACCTGTACCTGAGCCTCCACCTGTATTACCTGAGCCTGTGCTGGTAATAACTGAGACTGTACCTGGGCTACCTGTACCTGAGCCTCCACCTGTATTACCTGAGACTGTACCTGTGATAACTGAGACTGTACCTGGGCTACCTGTACCTGAGCCTCCACCTGTATTACCTGAGACTGAACCTGTAATAACTGAGACTTTACCTGGGCTACCTGTACCTGAGCCTCCACCTGTATTACCTGAGACTGTACCTGTGATAATTGAGACTGTACCTGGGCTACCTGTACCTGAGCCTCCACCTGTATTACCTGAGACTGTGCTGGAAATAACTGAGACTGTACCTGGGCTACCTGCACCTGAGCCTCCACCTGTATTACCTGAGACTGTGCTAGAAATATTTGAGATTGTACCTGGGCTACCTGTACCTGAGCCTCCACATGTATTACCTGAGACTGTGCTTGTAATAACTGAGACTGTACCTGGGCTACCTGTACCTGAGCCTCCACCTGTATTAGCAGAGACTGTGCTAGAAATAACTGAGACTGTACCTGGGATACCTGTACCTGAGCCTCCACCTGTATTACCTGAGACTGTACCTGTGATAACTGAGACTGTACCTGGGCTACCTGTACCTGAGCCTCCACCTGTATTACCTGAGACTCTGCTTGTGACAACTGAGACTGTACCTGGGCTACCTGTACCTGAGCCTCCACCTGTATAACCTGAGACTCTGCTTGTAATAACTGAGACTGTACCTGGTCTACCTGTACCTGAGCCTCCACCTGTATTACCTAAGACTGTACCTGTTATAACTGAGACTGTACCTGGGCTACCTGTACCTGAGCATTCACCTGTATTACCTGAGACTGTACCTGTTATAACTGAGACTTTACCTGGGCTACCTGTACCTGAGCCTCCACCTGTATTACCTGAGACTGTACTTGTGATAACTGAGACTGTACCTGGGCTACCTGTACCTGAGCCTCCACCTGTATTACCTGAGACTCTGCTTGTGACAACTGAGACTTTACCTGGGCTACCTGTACCTGAGCCTCCACCTGTATTACCTGAGACTGTACCTGTGATAACTGAGAAGGTACCTGGGCTACCTCTACCTGAGCCTTCACCTGTATTACCTGAGACTGTACCTGTTATAACTGAGACTGTACCTGGGCTACCTGTACCTGAGCCTCCACCTGTATTACCTGAGACTGTACTTGTGATAACTGAGACTGTACCTGGGCTACCTGTACCTGAGCCTCCACCTGTATTACCTGAGACTGTACTTGTGATAACTGAGACTGTACCTGGGCTACATGTACCTGCGCCTCCACCTGTATTACCTGAGACTGTACCTGTGATAACTGAGACTGTACCTGGGCTACATGTACCTGAGCCTCCACTTTTATTACCTGAGACTGTGCTGGTAATAACTGAGACTGTACCTGGGCTACCTCTACCTGAGCCTCCACCTGTATTACCTGAGACTGTGCTTGTGATAACTGAGACTGTACCTGTGCTACCTGTACCTGAGCCTCCACATGTATTAACTGAGACTGTGCTGGTGATAACTGAGACTGTACTTTGGCTACCTGTACCTGAGCCTCCTACCGTATTACCTGAGACTGTGCTTGTGATAACTGAGACTGTACCTGGGATACCTGTACCTGAGCCTCCACCTGTATTACCTGAGACTGTACTTGTGATAACCGAGACTGTACCTGGGCTACCTGTACCTGAGCCTCCACCTGTATTACCTGAGACTGTACCTGTTATAACTGAGACTGTACCTGGGCTACCTGTACCTGAGCCTCCACCTGTATTACCTGAGATTGTGCTGATAATAACTGAGACTGTACCAGGGCTACCTCTACCTGAGCCTCCTCCTGTATTACCTGAGACTGTAATTGTGATAACTGAGACTGTACCTGGGCTACCTGTACCTGAGCCTCCACCTGTATTAGCTGAGACTGCGCTTGTGATAACTGAGACTGTACCTGGGCTACCTGTACCTGACCCTCCACATGTATTCACTGAGACTGTGCTGGTGATAACTGAGACTGTACTTTGGCTACCTGTACCTGAGCCTCCACCCGTATTACCTGAGCCTGTGCTTGTTATAACTGAGACTGTACCTGGGATACCTGTACCTGAGCCTCCACCTGTATTACCTGAGACTGTACTTGTGATAACTGAGACTGTACCTGGGCTACCTGTACCTGAGCCTCCACCTGTATTACCTGAGACTGTACCTGTTATAACTGAGACTGTACCTGGGCTACCTGTACCTGAGCCTCCACCTGTATTACCTGAAACTGTACCTGTGATAACTGACACTGTACCTGGGATACCTGTACCTGAGCCTCCAAATGTATTACCTGAGACTGTACCTGTGATAACTGAGATTGTACCTGGTCTATCTGTACCTGAGCCTCCACCTGTATTACCTGAGACTGTACCTGTGATAACTGAGACTGTACCTGGGCTACCTGTTTCTGAGCCTCCACCTGTATTAGTGTAGACTGTACCTGTGATAAATGAGACTGTACCTGGGCTACCTGTACCTGAGCCTCCACCTGTATTACCTGAGACTGTACCTGTTATAACTGAGACTGTACCTGGGCTACCTGTACCTGAGCCTCCACTTGTATTACCTGAGACTGTACTTGTGATAACTGAGACTGTACCTGGGCTACCTGTACCTGAGCCTCCATCTGTATTAACTGAGACTGTACTTGTGATAACTGAGACTGTACCTGGGCTCCCTGTACCTGAGCCTTCACCTGTATTACCTGAGACTGTACTTGTGATAACTGAGACTGTACCTGGGCTACCTGTACCTGTGCCTTCACCTGTATTACCTGAGACTCTGCTTGTGACAACTGAGACTGTATCTGGGCTACCTGTACCTTAGTCTCCTCCTGTATTACCTGAGACTGTGCTGGTAATAACTGAGACTTTACCTGGGATACCTGTACCTGAGCCTCCACCTGTATTACCTGAGACTGTGCTGGAAATAACTGAGACTGTACCTGGGCTACCTGCACCTGAGCCTCCACCTGTATTACCTGAGACTGTGCTAGAAATATTTGAGATTGTACCTGGGCTACCTGTACCTGAGCCTCCACATGTATTACCTGAGACTGTGCTTGTTATAACTGAGACTGTACCTGGACTACCTGTACCTGAGCCTTCACCTGTATTACCTGAGACTCTGCTTGTTTTAACTGAGACTGTACCTGGGCTACCTGTACCTGAGCCTCCACCTGTATTACCTGAGCCTGTGCTGGTAATAACTGAGACTGTACCTGGGCTACCTGTACCTGAGCCTCCACCTGTATTACCTGAGACTGTACCTGTGATAACTGAGACTGTACCTGGGCTACCTGTACCTGAGCCTCCACCTGTATTACCTGAGACTGAACCTGTAATAACTGAGACTTTACCTGGGCTACCTGTACCTGAGCCTCCACCTGTATTACCTGAGACTGTACCTGTGATAATTGAGACTGTACCTGGGCTACCTGTACCTGAGCCTCCACCTGTATTACCTGAGACTGTGCTGGAAATAACTGAGACTGTACCTGGGCTACCTGCACCTGAGCCTCCACCTGTATTACCTGAGACTGTGCTAGAAATATTTGAGATTGTACCTGGGCTACCTGTACCTGAGCCTCCACATGTATTACCTGAGACTGTGCTTGTAATAACTGAGACTTTACCTGGGCTACCTGTACCTGAGCCTCCACCTGTATTACCTGAGCCTGTACTTGTGATAACTGAGACTGTACCTGGGCTACCTGTACCTGAGAATGCACATGTATTACCTGAGCATGTACCTGTGCTACTTGAGCCTGAAACTGGGTTACTTTAGCATGTACACATGCTAATGGAACCTTTACCTGTGCTACCTGAGTTTATACTTGTGCATCCTGAGCCTGTACCTTAGCTCGTACCTGTATCATCATCATAAGCCATAGCTGCTACCTCACATCACCAGATACTTTATGTATGTCACAACTCAAATGAACTTACTGAAGTTCCTAATACTTTTGCTGAACACACAAATATCCATACCTTTAATTGATACGATACATATTGCTACTTCATTAATTATGGCTGATAATCTGGATCACAGTTTGTGTATGTAAGTGTGTAAGAATGTACTAAAATAACTAGAAAACAACAATAATTATATAAATTTGAAATTAGATTTAAAGCAACTGCACCACTAGGGGGCAGACTCCCTCTAAATTCTTCAAACCTTGGTGTATAGGGTTTATCTAATGTAATATTAGGATTTAAAAGAGGGGTGCTTCGCAAAAATTTTACTTATTCACAAAAGGCATTTTGTTCATTTAGTGCATTCGGTTGTACTAAATTAATGGCATGTGTTATCCAGTATTATCCAGACAATGTTCCTACATAAGAACAGGTTTTGATTGAAGAGTATTCTATATAGATCTTAAAAAGAACATGTGACGGATATCCCCGGCTACCCCAAATGGGTAGCTCCGCCAAACGGGTCCTGCTTCCTCCCTGCTGATTACAGCTATGTAGCTGGCAAGTGACCACAGCCTGTAGCCACCCCTGATGCCCGACAGCACCAGTACTCAGGGTCCCACCCTGTGGCAGACTCCAGCTACCAGACTAGGTAGCTCTGTCAGAGTGTCCTTCCTCTGCCTGGAACAGGCTGCTATGTAGCCCAGGAAAGTGATTTTAGCTGGAACCAACCCAAATAACTAGACACACTAGCATTCAGGTTAGACAGGAACTGATTTTATTGAAAACACACACTCCTTTTATACAGTCAGCTCATCTTGATAAGACCCTGGAAAATCCCACTATTTTCCCGCCATTCCCCCCCCCCTCCAGACAGCCCGGCACCTCCATAGGAGCCACAGTCCTACATAATCCCAATACATATGGGTGGCAGTTTCGGGGTGATCCTGGTGGAGCGGCGGCACTTCCAGAGTGTCATTTTAAAGCGCTCGGTCCCCAGATTGCACAGTCCAAAAATCAGCATGATTCGTTACTGGGGACCGGAGTTACAGTCAAATGAAGTTATGGGGTTAGGGGTGTCCAAAACCCCAGTTCCCAAAGGAGCTCCCCTCCGGCAATTCCCCCACCCCTTGTACTCCCCAGGGGCTACTAATCCCCAAAAGAGCGGAGCTCTGGGGCACATGGTTGCTGGCGCGACCTGGGTTAAAGTTAGCGGGTGTTCTGTTGTCCTGTGGCCGACCTGGAGTTCCAGGAGCCTGGCCAGCCTGAGAGGTGTTGTCCGTTGTAAGGCAGCCAACCGGGAGTTCCAGGAGCCCGGCCAGCCTAGGAGGGTTTTCCTGGTCATATACCAACTTTTCTCTGAACACAAAAACAAGCCAACACAAAGCAAACAAACAGCTTCCACAGATGGTGGTTGCTCTGAGGAGCCCAAAACCACTGAGAAACAACAGGGGTGAGGTTGTAGTGGGGTGGGGGGTAGCCTTAGCCATCTGATATCCGTGACAGAACACATAGTAATTATTTAGTTTATTTAGTCCGTTTGGTTGTACTGCATTAAGCAGGTAAATCCATCTGCTGTCAGACCTTAGTAAGGCTGTTTCCAGGTCTGCACCTCTCATGCCCATGCTGACTTTTTCAATTCCCCAACATTGGACATCCTCTTGTTTGGAGTTTTGGTGTTCCAGGAAGTGTGTGGCTACACTAGTTTTCTGTCCTTGGCTGCATTTTTAATGTTTCTAAGATGTTCCATGAGACGTTTTCTCAGTTTTCTTGTAGTCATTCCTACATAGTATTTTCCACATTTACAGAGAAGGACATATATGACCCCTTCTGTATTGTATATCCTCATAACTAATTCTTATCTATCTCATTTTGATATTGACCAATTTTATAAGAGGCTGAACTGATACTTGAATATTAACATTAATGGTAATAGTTGTTACTTTTAATGAGTTAATACATCATACTCTTGTTCTGTGAATATAATCAATTACAAATCAAACAGAAGTATCTGTTATGAACACTGATATATGAATGCTTCCAGTGTATGACCGGCTTGATAGTGGTTTACAGTGGAAATTGGTCTGGATCTGTAATACACTCACCAGGCACTGTAATTAGTGCTTACATACCAACCTCTACTTTTTTTTTTAACCCTTATCAAATGAGAGGCTATTTTACCTCAAAGGCCTATTGAATTACTAATAATAAGTATGAAAAAATGATGAGGGTGTAATACACTCCAATGTGTAATCACACCCTTAGGGGGCGCCTCCTATAGCATACACAATACAAGATCAATAATCACACAACACAAATATTAAACTAAACTCCTACACATTAAAAAGGAACATTAAAATATACCAAAGTCAGTCCAAGAATGGGTGGTAATGATAATGTCCCAAAGTATAATATGTCCAAAAACAATAGGCAGCTCTCAGTCGCAGGATGGTCTTCCTGATGGGTGGGCAACTGGAAAAAGAGAGAAAACAGAGGCGCCAAACATGGCCTAGTACAGCCAAAAAAACTAATTCTTCAATCCACACAAATAACAATTGGATACTCACAAAGGGGGCGCACCCTTTGGTGCTATTGGGACAGACTGGAGCATCTCAGTGGTCCAGCTCACTGGTACACATAGGTTGTAGATCGGGACCCTTGATGATGGTTGTTACCAGGTTCCTGAATGGACACAAAATGTACAAACCATAGCCCAGTAATGTTTAGACAGGACAAAGGATGAGCAATCTTACTTACAAGATCTAGAGCACCTGCAGGTGCACTCACAGCAAACTGGAACCAAACAGTCGCCCAGTAGACTGATACCTCCAGGTAAAAACAGGATATCCTTATAATCCCAGTATAAAGATTATCAGCATTCAAATTGTGAAAAAAACCTCCATTAAGGAAAGCAAATGTATAAATTTAAAATCTTTATTAAAATGCGACGTGTTTCTCAGCTATTACAAGCTGTTTCATCAGGATAAAAATATATATATAATAATAAGTGTCATTATTGCTCAACTACTCCAATCCATGGTTTAAATTCAACACCAATTTTATAACATCATATTTTATAACATTTTATCATGCCTTTTGTGAATAATGATATTAATATTGATAATTTAACACCATACATAGCAAATTCAGTAGAGATCAACAAGAAGGGAAATATATGGGCTATGACAATGTAGACATAACTTCACTGCAAGGGCTATTAATGACTCATCTTTAAACTATTTTGTCAAAAAAAAATATAAAATATGTCAGTAACAGGTGTATTTAAATATTAAAACATATATTTTGCTAGTAATATAAGTTCATGAACATTGTTTTTTAGAACAAATTGTTATTTATAGAATGAATATGATGATGATTGCTGTTGTTATTATTATTATGAATTATGAATAATGAATGTTAATTCAGCCTTATTAATGAAAAGATAATAAAACTATTTTCAATGTAAATTCTAGGATTTATAGGGAACTCCAAATGTGGCTAAAAACAGCATGTATGTATAACAAAGTAGAAAAGCAAATGTTCTGAAGATTTTTTTAAAACCAATAACAATAATAGATTATCCATGATTTCAAATAAAATGTAAACTGTTAACTAAAATATATGAAAAAAATAAGAAAATAAATTAAATTACGTGAAACAAGATGTGTTTTATAATGTCATATATTGGAACAATTTCTATAAATTGTATAATGAGACACAACAGAATTATATATCTGTTGGAACATACTGTTATTAGTATATGTTATATTAGTATTTTGGATTCCATTAGCAAAGGAAACATCAACCCTAAGTGGGTTTCAAATAAATAGTGAAGATATTTTTATCTCAGAAAAATGAGAAATTAAATTCTATCTCCAATTCCTTAAATGTGAAAAATGTAGACCAATGCTTATTTGAAACTTGACTTCTGTTCTTTATTAAGAAGACAAGAAAGTGATACATACATTTGATAACTGAAAATACACTAAATATATTAGGTACCTTACAGCAATTGAGTTGCCTCTGTTATACCGAGTTTCTGAAATCCCTCTCCAGTATTATTTTTACCAATTTTCTTACATTACTGCAACGCCAATAAACTCAACTTTTTTTTAATATATATGCAGTATCAAATGTACATGTTAGTGCGATAATAAAATGCTCTGATTTGTTAAATAATTTTATTATTGAACAAATGTTGACATGCCAAGGGATTAAAACATATTTAAAGTTTGTTCAGTAGACATAATACAATTCTAGTGCACAATATAGTATTGCTCCTTTATATAAGCAGGCATTCAAAACTGCACATACCAAGCCATGGAATCATAAATTGTTATTATCTTTATTCCACTGTTTTCTAAATAACCTTGAACGCATTGCAGGAATGAATAACTAAGTTATGTGACTTCTACAATATTAATAACAATTGTTTATTAGGACTCATCAGTATAGTGTAAATTGATTTATTAAAGTCTATACAGATTTTTGTGGTAGCAAAGGAGCAATTTGTGAGAATAAAAAGAACTTGTAACAATTTCACAGTGCATAAGAATCAAGAAGGTAATTTAAGGACGCAACTAAGACAGAGAGGATATCCTAAATCCATTATTAATAGTGCTGCCAAACAGGTTAGGACGTCTCTCTTGAAAAATCAGAAGTTTGGAAAAAGAGGAGACAGCCACACAAAGGGGTTACTTTTGTTACTGACTACAGTATACAGTATCCTAAGCTTTGTAACATAATTAGGTAACATTTTGATATGCTGGCAGCTGAAGAAAACTGATCATTTGTGTTAAGGAAAGAGTGAGGTGCTCCTATAGGATATGTAAAACTTATCACCATCTAGTTTGCCAGAAATGACTAGGACTGTGAGTTTATGGTTGTTACATAAGGGACTGTATAAGTGCGGCAGCAAGAGATGTAAACCTTGTAACATTATTATCCTCTCTAACCAGTGGTAACGTGTGAGATTTTCTCCATGAATTGCTGTCTCAATTGTACCTCTTCTTATGTCATATGTATTATCACTTCTACTTTTAGGTGACAACTTAGCAATAGAAAAAGTAAAGTGTCCACCTTGTGGTGGTGATCATAATAAACATTTAAGGAAAAGAGAAATGTTTGGATCTCTAGACTAAAAACATGGGTACCTAATGTGGAATATGATTTGATAAATTATTGGTAGTTAATATATGTAGTTTACATTGAAGATTGATTTTCTAATATAGCTAATTTGCTAACAAAGCTGATTTATCCATTAATGAGTTATTACTAGAAAATAGATGAATGGTTTGCAGTGCATTCAGATGGTATTTATATTATTACCAAGTTACTGTTCCATACGCAGTTATTTTCAATTTGACATTCTTGATATATAAATTTTCCTCTACCCTATTAATCAAATACATTTAGTTAATGTATTGAGACAATGTATAAATACATAAATAAATAATCACTATGTTAATAAGTATATATGTGTATAGGTTCATTTAAGGTTAGGATTGTACAGATCACGTAATAGTTGTTTTTAACCAATTATATGAATGTATTGTTATTAAAAAGGAATTTCAGGTGTGATGTCTTTAGCTATGATTATCGCGTGAGCTGAAACACGTAAATGACCTTCATTACCTGCTGGTCTGGTAACCTATGTTTGAGAGCCTTATCTTTATTTTAAAATTATGAAAATAAAGTTTTGTACATTTTTATGAGTTTGTCATTGATTGGAACTCTTTTTCTACATTCAAAATATGAGATAGATGGCACTAAAATAAATATAAACATTCTATGGGGTAGATGTATTAAATGTCGGGCGGACATGATCCACTGAAGCAGAAAACGTTTATCCTCACAGATTTTAATTGATAATTTCGTAGAAGAAAAATTATATAAACTTTTCTAGAGGTTTGGGATAAATTCCATTAATTGTAAATTACACTCTTTGATAAAAGAGGGTTTTTTTTTTAGAGTGATTATAATATTGATCTTTATTTTTTTTATTTTTTTTACAACCAAAACCCATGTACAAAAATATTTTGTGGCAGCAAAGGTGTTTGTTTTTTTTAATTCTTTTTCAAAGTCTTATAATCCACAACTTACATTAGTTAAACTGCTACTCAGCTTCTCCCCTTACTCAAGGGTTGAGGAGCTAAATCATTCTGATCAGACCCACTAGGGATGACTGACAAGCTCAGCTGTTGTGCAGTTGGTAGTGTGAGAGCAGAGGGTGCAGCTGCACAAGCAATTGTTTGTGAAATGTTAACTGGAAATGTTAACTGTTTCTTGGGAACCGTTTCTATTTGGATTATGATAAACTAGTACTAAAGCCTGTGTACACGGGCCATTTTTTGCAGTACAGCGGCCCCACCCCTTGCTCTCTCCCCCCTCTCTTTTGCTCTCTCTTCTCCCCTCTCTTTTGCTTTCTCTCCCCCCTCTCTTTTGCTTTCTCTCCCCCCTCTCCTTTGCTCTCTCTCTCCCCTCTTTTGCTCTCTCTCTCCCCTCGTCTGCTCTCTCTCTCCCCTCTTTGGCTCTCTCCCTCCTTTCTTTTGCTCTCTCTCGCCCCTCTTTTGTTCTCTCCCCCCTCTTTGGCTCTCTCCCCCCCCTCTTTGGCTCTCCCCCCCCCCTCTTTGGCTCTCTCTCCCCCCTCTTTGGCTCTCTCTCCCCCCCTCTTTGGCTCTCTCCCCTCTTTTGCTCTCTCTCCCCCCCCTCTTTGGCTCTCCCCACCTTTGGCTCCCCCCCTTTGCCTCCCCCCCTTTGGCTCTCTCCCCCCCTTTGGCTCTCTTCCCCTCCTTTGGCTACCCCTCCCCTTGGCTCCCCCCCCCTTTGGCTCTCTCCCCCCCTTTGGCTCTCTCCCCCCCCTTTGGCTCTCCCCCCCCTTTGCCCCCCCCTCTTTGGCTCTCTCTCCCCTCTCTTTGGCTCTCTCCCCTCCTTTGGCTCTCTTTCCTCTTTGGCTCTCTCTCTCCCCCCTCTTTGGCTCTCCCCCCCTTTGGCTCTCTCCCCCCTTTGGCTCCCCCCCCCTCTTTGGCTCTCTCCCCCCCCCCTTCTTTTGCTCGCTCTCTCCCCTCTTTGGCTCTCTCCACCCTCTTTTGTTCTCTCCCCCCTCTTTTGCTCTCTCCCCCCTCTTTGGCTCCCCCCCCCCCTCTTTGGCTCTCCCCCCCCCCCTCTTTGGCTCCCCCCCTCTTTGGCTCTCTCTCCCCCCTCTTTGGCTCTCTCCCCTCTTTTGCTCTCTCTACTCTTTGGCTCTCCCCCCTATTTGGCTCTCTTTCCTCTTTGGCTCTCTCTCCTCTTTGGCTCTCTTTCCTCTTTGGTTCTCTCTCTCCTCCCTCTTTGGCTCCCCCCCACTCTTTGGCCCTTCTCCCCCCTTTCCTGCTCCCTCTCTGGCTCTGTCTTCATTGAAAGCCTTTGCCTCTCTGGCCACGCCCCCATCGTGGCACCCCGTCCTGCCACGCCCCATCGTGGCGACACCCGCCCGGCCACGCCCCTTGCGATGCCTGGCCATGCCCCATCACAACGCTCCAGTCAGCCATGCTCCCTGACACTCCTCTTCAGCCTTGCTCTGTGCTGAGTGCTGAGTGTCAGGATCCAAACGGTCAGGTATGTTTGTCACGTGCAGTCTCTACTGCGCATGACTGCATCTGACAAACATACTTGGCCATTTATTATATAGGATGGGGGCCATAAGCTTTTTGAGAAGGGTAATTTACAATGGGGTTTTTTAAAACCTTCACAGAAGCACCTGATTTATGACCAAAGCAAAATAAAGTAAACATGGTTATGATTATTCCTCTTTTAATATGGACTTTTAAAAGTAATTTTTAGTAAAATACTTGAGTTTAATTTCCCTATTTTGTGGGCTCTCTTTTGAATGTTGTACTAAATTAATTTGCTGCCATGTTTACTTTGATATATACACAGAAACACACACACACACACAAAACATTTGAACCCTTCCCAGTCATGCACCATGTTATATATCATATCCCTTTAAAAGAGTGTTTTTTTTTATAATATACCTTTATTTTACATTTAATATGTATAAATATGTGACATTGTTTATATTAATATCATTTTATGTGGTTTTTATTATATATTATATTATATTTTCAAGCACTAACAATATAAAGTAAATATAAAGGCTACTCCAATTAGGCTGATAGGATCCTCCTATGCATTCTTAAAGGCACAGTCTGCCTTAACCAGCATCAGGAACAGCACAAGGCTTTTTTTTTTATCAAACTCCTGTTAATGCAGAGTCTTTCCTCAAGTGAGACTTCAATGACCTGGATGGATGAGCTCTATGAAAAAGATGCCACCATAGAGCATGTATGCTACTTCCTGGCCCCCATTAATCATCTTCTGGACCAGAGCCCTCCCATAGAAAAATATATTCCACACAACCTATGGAAATATGAGAATCCAAAATCTTTTGGACTTCATTTTCATCCAGACCATTAACTGACACTGGAGCAGGCGGAGGAGAAGTCCTACATTGACCAAGATTTCAAAAGGGACACATGAAAAACAGAATTAATTTTAAAAGAAGGTGGCAATTCAAGGTGAACTGCCACTGGACTCAACAAACTCACAATATTACAGGGACCCAAAAATTAGAAACCTAATTTTAAGAACACTGCAATTTTAAATTAGTAGTAGCCAGCCAAACCTTATGCCTAAATGAATATGCAGGTTTGGCAGATCTTAACTTATCTGCATAATGCTTTTGTTTTCCATGAGAGTAAAGCTAGACAAACTTTTTGGAAATGTTTCTGAATGCCAGAAAGAGGTTAACAAAGACCAAACCTGGGAGGGAAACAGGGTGCACACAAAAAAATGATACAGTTTTAGAGGACTGCAAACTATTACTGTAGGCAAAGTCAGCAGTTGAAATCAAATCAAACCTGCAAAAATGAAGTATAGCAAAGCAGATATTGTACAAGTATATGATTTGTGCTCTTCATCTGGCCATTTGATTGTGGATGGTAATCAGATGTAAGAAGAAATTTATAAATATTTGCAAAAACGTTTCCTAAATTGAAATGTAACTTTATACACCCCTGGTCAAGACAATATCCCCTTGAAGACAATGTAGACAAAAAGGTTACCTTTGAAAATATATTGCAGTCTCTCATGCTAAAGGAACCATTTTTATAGTTAAAAATGAACCATTTTTGAGAACCTATCAACCACAAACACAATGTAATGATAGCCATTAAATGGAGAAAGATCAACGATAAAACCAATGAAGATATGTGACTGAGATTTTTTTGGCAACAGGTAAATGCTGCAATAACCCTGGAGCTTTATGGGTACTATGTTTTGATCTTACACATACCTCACAAGAAAAAACAATATTCTCCACTTCCTCCTGCCACTTAGTCCACCAAAAATAATGAGAAATTGGTTCCTTTGTTTTTTTTACACTCCATGGCCAGCTGACAAATTCTCATAATTATAGAATGAATCTCTGTGGGAACTACAGCATTATGATTTCATAAAGTCAAACCACCAACAAAGGAGGTAGAATATTCAAAAGGAAGAGAAACAGAATAAACACTACACAATTTATTCCTAATGAATTAAATTAGGAGGAGAAATAATACTTTCACAAAAACAGATACGTAATAATCCTCAAACATTCTAGACAAAGCATCTGCCTTGCCATTTCTTGATATTGCAAGAGCGTCCAGCACACGGTAATCCCAATGTGAGGGTAATTCCCAAGAGTGACTGCCACACTCCACAAATGTAGTATATATAAGAAGGTGGAAATACTCCTCTAAAGGTAAACAATTCAGTCTTTATTATGACACAGGATCAGACATAAAAACCACAATGTTTCGGGGCACTGGCCCCCGAAACGTCATGGTTTTTATGTCTGATCCTGTGTCATAATAAAGACTGAATTGTTTAACTTTAGAGGAGTATTTCCACCTTGCCATTTCTTGAGCCAGGATGAAATGTATTTAATAAATTAAACCTTGCATAAACAAAACCCAACAAGTTTGCCTGTGATTCAAACGTTTTCCAGATCTGAAATAATCAAGGCTTCTATTATTAATGTAAACAATCATCGGATGTAATGCCTCCTCCAGCAAATGCCTTCAATCCTCTAGAGAATTGTTAATTAGCAAAAACTTCCTGTTTTCTATATTAAAATTTTAATTAAGCAGAAGACAGATAAAAATGCCACTGTATGAAGCAACTCTTTCTTTCTATCACAGCCTGCAGTATAATGTCCATCCAAAAAAAATAAATATTTAGGTTGGGAAGCGGCTGACAAGAAAACACAGTCCCAGCACAAAGAACAAGCCAAGCTAAGCAGATTGAGGAACAATCAGGCAGCATAGGGTCACCGGCGAAAAACAAGAGAATAGTCAAAGTCTTGTCACAGACGAGCCAGGGTTCACAAGGTTGCAGGCAGGAGAGGTACCAAGGGAGTTCCAAAAGCAAGGTCTAAAATTAGCTATAGTATGCCTCCAAATGACGGGCAAACAGCGTGCCAGAAAAGTGCGGTATAAGCAGATGCCTTCATCGTCATAGCACGCAAGATGCTAAGGAGAACAATGCAACCCTCTGGGGGACACAGAGGATGTCCAGAGCATTCTAAACTGAAGGTAAGGAGCATGGTCCTCTGAGTGCACTAACATCGCTGATTATGACACTTTACTCTCCTCTGAGACAACTCTGCTTCAATAGCAACCTCTTACGTATCCAAAATCCGGGCTAAAATAGGGGCTTAAGCAAAAAGTTGCTTCCTGTGCTTAAATAGACCAATGAAAATTCAACTTTAAACTAGTCAGTTTTGTTTTATGGGCACACATGGCTGAAAAATATTTTAGAAATTTGCAATAAAATTAGCAAAACCAATAAATCTTTGCACAGATTTCACATTAGTGTGAACCAACCAGTCAAGGATAGCTTGAACCTTTTGGCAATCCATATCAATATGCCCTGGTGAAAATATTAATCCTAGAAATTTAACAGAAGTAACATAAAAAAGCGGTAGATGGTCTTATAAATCTCATGGCAAGATTCTCCTTAATATAATATTTAAGATGTTTAAGTTTGGGCCCTGATATAAGAAAAATTCTGCCAAAGGGAGCAGTAGCACTTGACAAAAGCTCAATGGAACAATCATGCTTTCTATGGGGTGGTAACTTATTTGCATTCTTCTTTTCAGAAATATCCTTAAACTCACTGTATTTCGAAGAAAACACAGGTTCAGTTTCTGAATTTCTAGTACAAATTATAGAAAATGTTTTAGATAAAAACTCCTGTTCACAAAAAGGAGAGGACAACGTGACTTGCCCTGACTCCCAATTGATACTTGGGTTATGTTTTTTTAAGCCAAGGTAATCCTAAAATATTGGGGAAATTGGAGACTTAACCACATCAAATTTAATTATTTCCATGTGCAACATTGGTAGCACATACAGGAAGTGCAGAATTATTAGGCAAATGAGTATTTTGACCACATCATCCTCTTTATGCATGTTGTCTTACTCCAAGCTGTATAGGCTCGAAAGCCTACTACCAATTAAGCATATTAGGTGATGTGCATCTCTGTAATGAGAAGGGGTGTGGTCTAATGACATCAACACCCTATATCAGGTGTGCATAATTATTAGGCAACTTCCTTTCCTTTGGCAAAATGGGTCAAAAGAAGGACTTGACAGGCTCAGAAAAGTCAAAAATAGTGAGATATCTTGCAGAGGGATGCAGCACTCTTAAAATTGCAAAGCTTCTGAAGCGTGATCATCGAACAATCAAGCATTTCATTCAAAATAGTCAACAGGGTCGCAAGAAGCGTGTGGAAAAACCAAGGCGAAAAATAACTGCCCATGAACTGAGAAAAGTCAAGCGTGCAGCTGCCAAGATGCCACTTGCCACCAGTTTGGCCATATTTCAGAGCTGCAACATCACTGGAGTGCCCAAAAGCACAAGGTGTGCAATACTCAGAGACATGGCCAAGGTAAGAAAGGCTGAAAGACGACCACCACTGAACAAGACACACAAGCTGAAATGTCAAGACTGGGCCAAGAAATATCTCAAGACTGATTTTTCTAAGGTTTTATGGACTGATGAAATGAGAGTGAGTCTTGATGGGCCAGATGGATGGGCCCGTGGCTGGATTGGTAAAGGGCAGAGAGCTCCAGTCCGACTCAGACGCCAGCAAGGTGGAGGTGGAGTACTGGTTTGGGCTGGTATCATCAAAGAAGAGCTTGCGGGGCCTTTTCGGGTTGAGGATGGAGTCAAGCTCAACTCCCAGTCCTACTGCCAGTTTCTGGAAGACACCTTCTTCAAGCAGTGGTACAGGAAGAAGTCTGCATCCTTCAAGAAAAACATGATTTTCATGCAGGACAATGCTCCATCACACGCGTCCAAGTACTCCACAGCGTGGCTGGCAAGAAAGGGTATAAAAGAAGAAAATCTAATGACATGGCCTCCTTGTTCACCTGATCTGAACCCCATTGAGAACCTGTGGTCCATCATCAAATGTGAGATTTACAAGGAGGGAAAACAGTACACCTCTCTGAACAGTGTCTGGGAGGCTGTGGTTGCTGCTGCACGCAATGTTGATGGTGAACAGATCAAAACACTGACAGAATCCATGGATGGCAGGCTTTTGAGTGTCCTTGCAAAGAAAGGTGGCTATATTGGTCACTGATTTGTTTTTGTTTTGTTTTTGAATGTCAGAAATGTATATTTGTGAATGTTGAGATGTTATATTGGTTTCACTGGTAAAAATAAATAATTGAAATGGGTATATATTTGTTTTTTGTTAAGTTGCCTAATAATTATGCACAGTAATAGTCACCTGCACACACAGATATCCCCCTAAAATAGCTAAAACTAAAAACAAACTAAAAACTACTTCCAAAAATATTCAGCTTTGATATTAATGAGTTTTTTGGGTTCATTCAATAATAAAATTAATCCTCAAAAATACAACTTGCCTAATAATTCTGCACTCCCTGTATAACTAAAACAAAAGACAATATGCAACCTCAAACAATCATGAGGCTTGATAAAAATTCACTAAGTATTAACACTAACAATACTGCTTCTCTGTTAATAATGACTAGAGTCTCTTTTTTATGCAGTCTGTTTCTCTGCTAAATAATAACTGCTCTTTCTGCTACACAGTACACAGCAGCAAACAATAGGATGCCTACAAATGTTCACATTAGTCTGTACACCTCATAGTTCCCAGAGTAGTGGCTTCAGGGAACCCCATGGACCCCATTTATTAAATGCTGGCTGGACACGGGTGGCTCCTGGGAACATTGTCCGCCTAGCATAGCTCCATTTATTATTACACAAGCAAATGCTCAAGCAGCCATATCCCCTGCTCTTCTGCAACAAATTCCATAATAACAGGGCTTGTTGATTATTCAAATCATGTCTGATCAGTATGATTTAACTCTGGTCACCTTGAGGCTACAGAGAATTTAAGTAGCAGGGGTCTTAATAATGAACTACTTTACTAGATTTTCAGGGCAGCTCACACAAACCTGAAATGCTCAACCCCAGAAGCGCTATTGGCAGCTAAATAATTGGGCCCCCTTATATCAGTCATGTTTCAAAGGCAACAGGGTGAGAGGCCTCACACTTTTCATAAGAAATCTATTTTCACAGAGCCATAAGAAAATCTTATGATACATGGATTATTGTTTGATTTCAAACAGATTAGAATGGCATTATGGCATTGATTCAAATCTATTGGCCGATTTGTTTGTTTTTTGCAGAAAAGGGGCTCTTTTCATTTAGATGTGATCACAATCAGCTGTTTCTTGGATATAATAACATGTTGATGTCTCATTGAAAAAAAACATAATTTATGCTTACCTGATAAATTTATTTCTCTTATAGTGTATCCAGTCCACGGATCATCCATTACTTATGGAATATATTCTCCTTCCCAACAGGAAGCTGCAAGAGTCCACGCACAGCAAAGCTGCTATATAGCTCCTCCCCTAACTGCATATTCAGTCATTCGACCGAAAACATGCAGAGAAAGGAAAAACCATAGGGTGCAGTGGTGACTGTAGTTCAAATGAAAAAATTACCTGCCTTAAAGTGACAGGGCGGGCCGTGGACTGGATACACTACAAGAGAAATAAATTTATCAGGTAAGCATAAATTATGTTTTCTCTTGTTAAGTGTATCCAGTCCACGGATCATCCATTACTTATGGAATACCAATACCAAAGCTAAAGTACACGGATGATGGGAGGGACAAGGCAGGTACTTAAACGGAAGTTACCACTGCCTGTAAAAAACCCTTTCTCCCAAAAATAGCCTCCGAAGAAGCAAGGTGTCAAATTTGTTAAATTTGAAAAGTATGAAGTGCAGACCAAGACTCCGTCTTGTAAATCTGTTCAACAGAAGCCACATTTAAAAAAGGCCCAAGTGAAAACCACCGCTCTAGTAGAATGAGCTGTAATCCCTTCAAGAGGCTGCTGTCCAGCAGTCTCATAAGCTAAATGAATTATGCTTTTTAACCAAAAAGACAGAGAGGCTGCTGAAGTCTTTTGACCTCTCCTCTGTCCAGAATAGACAACAAACAAGGTGAACGTTTGATGAAAACTGTAGTAGCTTGTAAGTAAAACTTTAAAGCACAAACCACGTCCAATATTGTGTAATAGACATTCCTTCTTTGAGGAAGGATTAGGATACAAGCATGGAACAACTATCTCTTGAGTGATGTACTTGTTAGATACCACCTTAGGAAAAAACCCAGGATGGTACGCAGGACTACCTTATCCGTACGAAGGACCAGATAAGGAGAATCACATTGTAACACAGATAACTTGGAGACTCTACGAGTCGAGGAATTAGCTACCCAAAAGGAACTTTCCAAGATAAAGATTGATATCTATGGAACAAAAAAGGTTCAAACGGAACTTCTTGAAGAACCTTAAGAATCAGGTTTAAGCTCCATGGCGGAGCAACAGTTTTAAACACAGGCTTGGATCTAACCAAAGCCTGACCAAATGCCTGAACGTCTAGAATACCTGCCAGACGCTTGTGCAAAAAAATAGACAGAGTAAAAATCTGTGCCCTTTTAAGGAATTAGCTGACAACCCTTTTCTCAAAAACATCTTGGAGAAAAGATAATATCCTGGGAATCCAGACTTTACTCCATGAGTAACCCTTGGATTCATAACAATCAGATATTTACACCATATCTATGTTCAATTTTCCTAGAGACAGGCTTTCATGTCTGTATTAAGGTATCAATGACTGACTCGGAGAAGCCATGCTTTGATAACATCAAGCGTTCAGTCTCCAGGCAGTCCATCTCAGATTGATTCTATTTAGATGGTTGAAAGGACCCTGAGGTAGAGGGACCTGTCTCTGAAGCAGAGACCGTGATGGAAAAGATGACATGTCCACCAGATCTGCATACCAGGTCCTGCGTGGCTACGCAGGCGCTGTCAAAAACACCAAAGCCCTCTCCTGCTTGGTCTTGACCTCCGGAGGAAATCCCACTCCCCCGGAAGAAAAGTCTGACGACTTAGAAAATCCACCTCCCAGTTCTCAACACCTGGGATATGGATAGCTGATAGACAAGAGTGAGTCTCTGTCCAGTGAATTATTGTAAGACTTCTAA